>NC_056741.1:721567388-721834888 GCF_019279795.1 Protopterus annectens | reverse complement strand
CCAAGCTACCATATAGGTGGCAATCCACTAAGCACAGAAGAGGTTATCAGGGACCTGGGGACCCAGGTTGACAGTGGGCTTTCTTTTGACACTCACGTTGCTAAAGTGGTTAGAAAGACCTTCTACACTGCCCACCTGATCATGAAGGGATTCACATCCAGATCTAGTGAGGTCATTGTTCCCCTGTACTCTTCACTTATCAGACCAATGATCGAGTACAATGCCCCATTCGGGATGTATCTCGCCCGACATCTGCAGCAATTGGAGAGACCCCAAAAGTTCCTCACCAAAAGGATAAAGGGACTCCAAAATCTGTCATATGCTGCCAGATTGAAGAAACTCCAGCTCTATTCAGTCGCATACCGTCTGCTCAGAGGTGACATGTGCCTGACATACAAGGCCATGTCCAACCCGGAATTAATGGACATGCCCCACCTCAAAAAATCCAAATCCACCAAAACTACTAGAGCAAGTGACTTAAACCTTAGCACGGATATAAATAGGATGTGCTGGAGGGATAGATTTATCACTCAGAGACTCCCTATGCTGTGGAATAGAGTCCCGGTCCATGTGAGGCAGAGCACCTCGCTGGCTCTGTTCAAGAGAAATCTTGACCTGTGGATGGGAGATCGTAGGTTTACCCTGGGAATCATCTCTGTGTCACTGCTGGACAGAGGCACAACAAACTAATGGGCACAGTATTTTTTCATATAAGGGGTGGCGTAAGCCACAAAAATTTGGGCTAGGCTTATAAATGCCTTGGGGCAGATAGCCTAGTATAAACCTATGAACCTATGAACCCATGAACCTATATGTGTGTGTGTGTGTGTGTGTGTATATATATATATATATATATATATATATATATATATATATATATACACACACACACATATCTATATATATATACATACATATATATATATATATATATATATATATATATATATATATATATACATACATATATAAAATTACCTACACACACTGACATGCCCACAAATTCATATAGTCTATCTATCTATCTATCTATCTATCTATCTATCTATCTATCTATCTATCTATCTATCTATCTATTTATCTATCTACTTATCTATCTGTCTGTCTATCTATCTATCCATCCATCCACACATACATACATACACGGAGTTGGTGAACCTTAAGGTGAAATAAATGTTTTTCACAGTTTGTGAAACTTTGCTATTAGCACACATGAGATTCCTTCATGCAGTACATTTCATAACACCTAGTTTATATGTTATATCAAGTAAGCAGATTAATACTGTTACCTGTTGCTGAGCTACAATACACTGAATCAGCAGTAGTATGACCAATTTTAGTGTCTGCTTTCTTCCATATAACTTTTCCTTCCTCTTATTCCTTACAACTTTCTTTGGTCTACTATCATAAAGTCAATACTCAAAAATCATTCCTACCTTAAATGTCGACTAAAACGTTGAACACAGAATGTCAAGAAGGTCAGAATGTCGCAAACACACCACGTTGAGAATTCATACAATGCAGTCCAACACTGCACACCATGTAATGAGTTTGCAGGGGGGCAAGCCCCCCTGCACCCCCCTGCAAATTATATATTTCATCTCCGAGATTACACTACAGTGGGGAAAAGGGTAAATTTCCCGATCCCCACTGTACCGTGATCTCTAGTTACAATATCGAGCTCATCTGTGCGATGCACTGTGTAGTGTGCATTTGCGGAACTATGACTCGCACAACTGAAGGTTTGGCAACCCGGGTCGGGCAACTGTAATTCGACATCTCATGGTCGCCAAACCTTCCCTCAGAATTGTAAATGAAAACCACCTTCTTCACCATTTTTTTTTTGGGGGGTGGGGGGAGTGAGTACGGACTATTAAGGAATGGGATACATTTCTTATCTACTTTATCAGTGACAGTATAAAATAGGTATTTTTGTTTCTTCTGATTTTCCCACCTCCTTACATGGGTCACTCTGATCCATCTAGATGGACTGCATGAAAAAGAAAATGCATCTGTACTTATAGGATTTTTTTTTTTTTATATATCTGAACATACACATTTTTATTAAGATTCCATGATGGAAGCTGAATCAAATTAAGTTGCCACATATAGAAATGCACCATTACAAAACTTATAAACCATACACATGCATACTGCTTGTGCATTACTTTGCAGTGAAGCCAGAAGTTTGCCAACATGTGTTCTAGCATTTGATAATTCAGAACAAACTCAAACCGGACAGGAGTTATCATTTTTTTCTCCCCATCTTGGTTGTGGCAGAAGCAGTTACAATGATTTATACTCCATCTTAAACACTGCATACCTTACCAACTTGTCTGGCCATGGGACATGTGGAAGGTCTAACTTTTAGTTCTTAAAAATAAGCCCTGTTGCATTGCAATGCAATAAACTCTTACTGATCAACCAGTGTGGTCTACTTATAAACTTTTAGATAAAGAAGATATTCAGTGATTTTTATTTGTAAAAAACAAGTATCACTTTGTGATTCAAGAAAAGCGTCCAAAAAAACAGAGATGTGCTTTCTTCCTTAATGCTCCCATACAAAGCAGTTACTCATCAAATCGCACTCTTACCTGGAAATCTAGTGGTGGAAGTTTGACATTCACTTTGTTTCACTTTTTCTTCAAGTGAGTCTGGAAATGAATGCTGTTTGGTACACCTCTGATATGGAGGAGGTGGATCTGAATACCGTCTATCAGGTTGGGGAACCATCTTTGGCTGCTTAACAGGTAGAGGTTTCCCTAAAACAGGCAAGAAAAGCACCATTATTAGGACAGGAAGTAGCTTAAAGTAATTCATCTTGTTCATTCTGGGCATAAACACAATGGCACAAACTCCCACTACACTCACTGCAGTCCTCCACCTCTGCCCAATGAACTGTACTTTGTCCTGTCAAATCAAACCCTAAGAGGGCCACATCGCAAATGTGGTTATTAAATAAATGGGGTTCAACAGTGAAGTCCCCAGTGCATAAATAAAATCAAACTAAAATCCTTCTTGTCGAACCACTGTGTGACTCACTTCTCTACTCGACAACTTTTTTCTTTAATGTTAATACTGACACGGAGGACTGCCTAATCACCCAGCAGCTACTGCTTACAACTGGGATAACTAAGAAGTACACATTTCTAAGCCAAAGGCACAGTTCTAAAGTAAAGTGTACAAACATATACGCAAAATTAAAGTACCCACTGCATAAACACACAATAAAGAAAAACCTCTTTTAACCCAATGCATACATAAAGGGCAGTCAAACAGTACATGGTCTCTGAACCAGAAGTTATTTTTCTTAAAGAAAAAAGTCCAGTCCGCTGCTGTCTCCCAGATTTTCTCCTGTCTGTCCCACTGTGGACCACTACCATCATTATCACCTTTCATAAACCTGCAGCACAATCCTTGCTGCACTCAACACCATTCTTACTCTTCAGCAGCCACATGTTTTCTGAGGAATTTGCAGTTTTATGTTATTTCCTAAAGGATTTGTATAAACGACCAGAAGTTTAGCAAGTCTTAATATCTGGGTACATTTTTTTCAGCACACACATGTCCCCATCTCATGAACTTTACCACCATCACTATACAATTCAGTTGGAAACTGCTACTTCACAAAGTGACTACAAAATCACCTTCCAGGGCAGAGCTACACAATAATGTATTTATTTATTATTTAGTTATTTATTGACAACTGATTTCCAGGAAAGTCCGACTGGGTAGAAACCCATTTTCAGCGGAGACCCAGGAAGAAAAGCTCCAAATTAATGCAAAACATTTTAAGAAAAATGATTATACAATCTTTATAAGTAAAACAAAAGCATCTGCAGTTTAAACAATTATAACAAATTAGGCATAATATAAAAACAGTGGTTAAGAATTGATGCAAAGTATATGACAACATTTAATATTTAGCGAAATTTTAGACGCTTTGTAGAGAAATTAAAGGTAAGTTAGTCTAATACAAGCAGGAATTGCCATATGAAGTGAGGGGAAAAAGGTTTATGGTATATTTAGAGAGAAAGTCAGGGAAGAGAATTAGATAGCAATAAGGAAGTAAGTGAAAAAGGGAGAGTAAGGAGGTATAAGGAATGAAAAGGTACTTGTTCACATTTAGAGATATAGTTTGTCCTGGTTTTGAGCAAGAACGGAACGAGATTTTAGCTAGTAAGTCTTTCAGAGTAATTTTGAAAAATGGGAGGAAGGGTATAGACCTGATGAATACAGGCAAGGAGTTCCAGGCCTTAGCAACCTTGTACAAGTACAGACAATGTCCAGCAGATTTGCTAGGTCTCTAGACAGACAGGAGTTTTTGGTCACTGGATCACAATGACCAAATGGGAACACGGTTGTGTAGAATTACTTTTAGTGCTGGACAGGCAGATGGATACTGTGTAATTTTATAGGTAGTAAGAAGTTGTGTATATGTTAGTTGATCTGACAGTTTTAACCAATTTAGGCTTTTCAGTACTATACAGTGGTGGGTTCTGAAAGGGCTATGTGCTGCAAACGTAGCAACTTCATTATAGCATTGTTCAGGTTTAAATTTTTGTGAAGCTGGAGGCTAGTAAGGATGGGAGTGTCATAAAGAAGAGTGGGGAGGAGGTAAGTAGTGGCAAGTGTAGTTATAATTGTGTCAGTGAGAAAGCTTTTGGCTAGGTAAAGCATCCCTAGTTTTTGATGAGTTTTTCTTATGTAATCCTGTATATGCAAGTTGAATGTAAGGTTATCATCCATGATCAACCCTAATAGTTTGCTAAGAGAAGTAACTTCAATGGTTGTATTATCAAGAGAGAGGACTTTAAATTTTGTTTTTTTCATGAGAGAGGGATTTGGGGAAAAAAGTAGTAGTTTGGACTTTGGATTGAGCATGAGTTGTGAGTTACAAAGTCATGTTTCAGTGGCTGTTAAGGCTTCCTGAGTAATTTTTTGAAGGTTTACCATGTTGTCAGATGTGCAAATGAGAGTGGTGGTGCTGCGGTAGCGTTGTCACCTCACAGTATGACGTTGTCCTGTTCGATTCTCAGCTAGAGCATCTTCTGTGTGGAGACATGCATGAATGGGCGTACCTTCTTTGAAGGTTGTGCATCAGAGCTGGCACTTCGGCACATAAAAATCTACTGCCAATCATTAGCGGACCGGAGTTCCGCTGTGGCGACCCCTAACCGGGAAAAGCCGAAAGACACAACAACAACATTGTATTAAGGTTGGCATGTTGTATGGAAATATAAAGGGTGTTGGTGAAAATGTTAAGATGAGGGGACCAAAGATATGCCCTTGCCATGGTGTGTAGGGGCCAGGAGTTCTTCCTGCTGGAGATAGTCAGAATACATTTTTCAAGTATTTTGGTGAGGGGAGATAAGACTGCTATAGGTCTAAAGTTATTAATTTGTGTTGAATTTCCTCCTTGGTGCAGAGGGATAATGTGTAACTTTTTCCAGAGAAAGGGAACTTGGGATTCTTGGATAGACCTGTTTATAAGGACTGAGACAGGATAAGCAATGCTACTGGCTGCTATTTTAAGTTACTTGCTTGGACAGTCATCAGCTGAAGAAGCAGGTTTAAGTTTGTTTAAGAGAAGTTTTATATAGGATATGGGAAAAGGTTTGAAGGTGAAAGTGGATGAGGTGATATGTGGCTGTTGGGCAGGGAAGGGATTAGATATTGAAGAATCCTTAGTTAGAGATGTTATACTATCCATAAAATAAAAGTCGAACTGTACTTCAGTTTCGAATGGTGAGTTATCCGGAGAGGGGTTTGGGTTGAATTTTTGGCTGAGATTTTAAATTTCTTTCATGGATGTCCAAAATTTTTTAGGGTTGTGTTTAGTATTATTCTGAAAGTTATTACAGTACAGTTTTTGTCTTCATTTACTTGCTTTTTAGTTTGGTCGTGAAGCATTCTGAAGCTTTCAGGACATTGGGGTGTTTTATATTTTTGCAATTTTTTTCCATGCTTTTTCTCTACCCTGCAATAGCTTTCTACTCTTTTTGCATAGCCAGACTGCATTATTTGTTCTTATTCCCTTCCTTCTAGGAGGTGCAAGGCTATTTAGGGTATTTAGGAAAGTTGTACTGAATTCAGTTATAGCATCATCTAAATAGAGGATTGTTTAGAAAATTCCAGTTAATAGATGATAGTGAAGTAATGAACATTTCTGGGTTAAACTTGGAAAGGTTACGTGTTGTTTTATAAATATGCTGTTTACCTGGATGTGCGAGATGTCCAATCACATTGATTGGGAGATGATCACTGATAGAGTTTGACATTGTACCTGTGGTGGAGTATTTGCGGGGATCTGATACCAGGATAAAGTCCAATAGAGAATTTGATGTCTTGTTACAATATGTGGGTCTTTTAATTAGTCGTGTGAAACTATATAAATTCATGCTAAATGCATGGGAGTTAGAGTTTATGTCCAACCAAATGACATTCACATCACCTAGTAATATTATTTCTTATGGAAATGTTATGGATATCCAATGTAGGATATCTTCCAGTATACCTGTACTGTCATCAGGAGGGATTTAAAGGGCAGCAATATATATTTTTTTATAACTGTTTATTTTGAGGAAAGCAATAAGAAGCTCTGCTAAACTGAATTTTGGTGTTGGTTTGCTGTAAGGGGAAGGTGGTAGGTATTTGGAAATATTAAAGCAATGTCATCACCCTTCCTAGTTATATGGTCATTACAGATGATATTTTAGCCAGGAGGTATGATTTCGGAGTCATTCATGCTGGGTTTAAGCCAAGTTTCAGTTACAGTGAGAACATCAGGCTTATGTTGGGAAATCCAGGCGTGTATTTCAGCAGTTTTATTTCTTATACTTCTAACATTTACTACAGCAAAATTTAAATCACCAGAGTTGGGGATTGGCTGCTTACAGGTTACAGAAGTGTGTGGGAGAGAATTAATGATTATGTTTATTGTTATAGGTGGGGCCAAGATTAGGGTGTACATTTTCTCCTAGAAGGATTTTAGTATAGTAGTATAATTTTGTGTGTTTTTTAGAGAGGATTCTTGCACCTCATTTTGTTTTGTTTTAAGCTGATGTGCAATTAATCAACTTATATGTGGAATAAAGGTGAAAGGCAATATTGGATAGGTTTGGTGCAATGTGTGGACAGTATAAAGAGAAAGTATGGACAGGTGGTTGGGACAGAGTTGGAGAGATGTTGCGAGATGTTATTAAGTCATGGTAGGATGAAAAATGGCACAGTAGGAGGAGAAGAATAGAGAAGCTGAAGCATAGCACAATTAAGTACAATAATCTGTATTTTATATATGTCAGGTAGTGAGGAAGAAATAATGAAGAAAGAAAGGAGAAGTTGCAGGACAGTAGGAGATTCGGTGATGCTGGATACTGAGAGACAGAAGAGGATAGGTAAGGAGAGAAGTATTTTCTTTAAAAGAAGAGAGGTAGGTTGTCCTGGTATCTTCTCTGGAATATAAGGAATAGAGGGGTTTTAAAGGCTAGAATACAAAGGTGTAGTCAAAATAAGAAGAAATGAGGGCTTGTTTGGGAAAAGAATAAGATAAAATGCAGAATAGATAAGTACTGTTTGGGAGGGTTGTGATCACAAATGGATATAGTGCAAAGCAGTATGGGAGGAAGAAAGATAGTTGGGAATGGGGTTAAAAACTGAATAGCGATAGGGAAGTAGGAAACAAGAAACAGAAGTGTAAGGTCAGTGGGGGAGAGTTTTGGAGTAAGAGTCACACATGAAATATGTATGTAGGAATTATAATATTAGAGTGAGAGGGGGTGGGTGGAAATTGGGGGTATGGTAGGGGTGTAAAGTAAGGCCGAGCATAGTGGGCTTCCCACCCTCAGGTCAATTTATAAGCGAGAGTAATCAGTTTATAGCCAGAACAAATATATTTACAGAGATATGCCAGTAAAACAGGGTTTCTACAATTTCCTGAGACTAAATAACTGGCATATGCAGTACAATCTACTAGTCAAATAAAAGGGGACAGTGGCCAACTTAGTAAGAGGTCCTTAGAGTGCAGACTATTACACAGGGATGATCAATCACGGAGCAGGCGTGTATTTAACTGATTAAAGTTAATATGCAGCAAGGTTCTTCCTGATAAACATACATAAATTAAACAATGACAAAATTCTCAATAAGCTTGTAGGTGTAGGGCCTAGTGGCAGAGCTCCTGCAATATGAAAGTCAGATGTAGTGACTGCAGGCTCTGAAATGAAAGAAACAAAAAATAATTCTACTAAGCTGTTAAATTATATGGAGGCAATAAAGTGAGTATTTATTATACAAAAAAGAGATCACAGTAAATCAGAGTAAGAGAATACAGGGGAAGTATAAGGGTAATGTGATAAGACAGTGTATGAATGTAAGCTCAGAATGATTTTTAGCAGGAAGTATGTGGACAGAGAACCACAGTAATGCACAGTAAATATACAGCTGTATCGAGCAAAGTATTAGAACATGGTAATACTATGATAAGCACAATATAACACCATCACTTACAAAACATTCATGGGATTCACAATATTCACCAAAACAGTGTGATATCTATATCTATATTTATCTCTCTCTCTCTCTCTCTCTATATATATATATATATATATATATATATATATATATATATATACACACACACACCAGTACACCAGCAATTCACGTTACATATATATGTGTTAAAGGGAAAAAGCTTATTCAATCTGAATGAAAGTGTTAGCAATACAACACACTACCAAAGTCTTTTCACTGTTATACGCAGTCTTAGAAAAAATAGAATTGTAACATATGACACATACCTGCTCTATAAAGGAAGATAGTGAATGACTGCAACAGAAGACAACACTGAGGGGATGTTTAGCAATACATGTTACTACAGAAACACTCCCACCCTCAGGTCAATTTACTAGTGAGAGCAATCCATTTATAACCAGAATAAAGCAATTAACAAAGTGATGTCAGTAAAACAGGTTGCCGGTCATTTCCTGAGGCTAAATACCTGGCATATGCAGTACAGTCTACTGGTCAAGCAAAAGGGGACAGTGGCCAACTTAGTATGAGGTCTTTAGAGTGCATGGACTATTACACAGGGATGTTCAATCACAGAGCAGGCATGTATTTAACTGATTAATGTTAATACGCAATAAGGTTCTTCATGGTAAATATACTTACATTAAACAATGATAAAATTCTCAATAAGCTTGTAGGTATAGGGCCTTGTGCAGAGCTCCTACAATATCAAAGTCAGATGTAGTGACCATAGGCTATTAAACAATGACAAAGTTCTCAATAAGCTTGTAGGTGTAGGACATCGTGGCAGAGCTCCTGCAATAAGTAGGTCAGACTATCTGATGAAGTTGCTGTAACACGGCAACAAAAAGCGCTTCATAATAAACGTTTACAGTCTATTCCATTCGGAGCTTGTTGGAGTCTGTTGGATACTATTTTTTGACGTGTTTAAAATTCTCAATAAGCTTGTAGGTGCAGGGCCTTGTTGCAGCGCTCCTGCATCAAGTCTTCATGATGTATACTACTAAGACTCCAAAATGTCTTCTCAAAATATTAACTACTCAAGTTCTGATTCTGCATTTAATTGACCAACACTTTGTCTTAACTTTTCAACATTTCTACAACAAATTTGTGAAATGTTATTGATGAGCATTCAACTCATCAATAACTGTAATGTCCATATATATATATATATATATATATATATATATATATATATATATATATACACAGATATATACAGGAGCGGCCTTAGGTCAACTGGCGCTCTAGTCAAAAGGGCTCCACGGCGCCCCCCACTACACCACCTGGTGCCCCTATCCTGGTCTACCTACACCACATAAATACTGGAATAGTGCCCCTGCTAGAGCAGCACCCTAGGTGGCCGCCTAGTTGGCCTAAGCCCAAGGCCAGCTATGGATATATATAGATAGATAGATAGACAGATAGATAGATATATATAGATATACATATATGTATATGTGTGTGTGTGTGTGTGTGTGTGTGTGTGTGTATATATATATATATATATATATATATATATATATCTATAGATAGATATATATAAAAAAAAACTATCCAAAAAGTTATTTCAGACAGGAAATGTAATTCTGCACACCTAAGAAGAAATCATTTGTAAGAAGAAGATGTACACAACTACAACTTAGATCTTACTCACAAAGTTACAAGTCTATATTAATGTGCTAACATTTCCTCTTAACAGGACCTTGCTTCAAGAAAAGTGTTATTACACCTCTCCCATCTCACAACTTCACATTGAATGCTTGTTGTCTGGGGTCAACATCTCCCCAAATCAGTCTGGCTGTTAGCCCACAGGATTAGGGCTATGAGCTGTTATCTCACTGTTTTCTGTAGTACAGTGTTTAATTCCCTCAGCCATCATTTGACTACTGTATGACCTTTCATAAGTCACTTAACTAGACATTGCTTTGGGGCAATTGAGAAATCGGGCTAGATTCTGCAATAGTCTCTTGGACTATATGCCTTGTACCTATCTATGAACCTATTTTTTGTGCTCGATATGTAGGGTCGCTCTTGAACAGAGTGTGTGTATGTACCTTTAAGAAGCATTTCCAGATGTAGGCACGTGCATATAAATGGTAAGCACGTGCAGGCAGCAGTGCCATTTTGAAAGAACAGCCAGTGTGTTAACATGTATGAGTGTAGTAGTCAGTCTGTTTATAAATTTATTTAAGTTACAAAGCCTCATTCCTGATGTGTTTGTGTGAAAGAAAGCTGCTTGAACTGAACCTACAACTGCTTGTCTGTTTTATCCTGCCCAAACGAGTGACATAGTGTCAGAACCGGGATTGAGACAGCAACTTCTTTAAGCCATGAGGTGCAGAGCTGAAGGCGATGACAGATTGAGCTGGTTGAGTGAAACAGAGCTCAGACAAACAAAAAGGGCTAGAAACAAACTTATGCTAACCAAAACTTGCACAAAATATTTATTTTGCAAAGAAATTGAAATGGAGCACTTGTAAGGCACAAAACGCATCACTAATCAAATGAGTAGCACAAAACATATTATTAACCAAATAAAAGGCATAAAACACATTATCAATTAAATGAAATGTTCAAAACAACGACATTTGATAAAACTAGCACAGGTATTCATGTGGGGCTCAGAATTATCTGTGGTTTGCATAATGAACATGTTTAAAGTTAAATGAGCACAAGAAAAATATGAGTATGATAAAAGATTAAATGGGTATATCTAGTACAATAAAAGGGCAAATTAAGCTTAAAGAGCAAGGCGACTGCATTCTTTAGTAAAAGACTGTGTTTTGGGCATAAACTACTATTTTGCATTGACCGAAGCCATTCAAAGCATAACTAGAGTTGTTCGAAGTATCTCATCGTGTGCAAAGTGTTTGCAGAATATGTGCTTTATTATGGTGCAATTATTTCAGTTTGCTGTGTGCAAAGTACATTTACATTGCAAAGTGCAGTCCAAGTACAGCCATTTTGAAAAGTTTCTTATGTTGTCTGCATTTATTCGCTGAGTGTCACCATTTCAAAGTGTTTCTTACACTGTACAGTCATTTTGCAAAGTACAGACATTCTGAAGAGTGTTTGTGCTGTGTACAGTTTATTTGCAAAGTGCATTCATTTTGAAGTGTTTCTTACTCTGACATTATTCTGCTGTGTACAGTTTATTCACAAAATACAGTAATTTCAAAGTATTTCTTACACTGATAAGGAGTGGTTTCATAAAGTACAGTGATTTAAAAGTGTTCTTGTGCTACAGAGACTTATTTGGCAAAGTGCAGTTGTTTCAAAGAGTCTTTTGTGTCACTGGGCATAATTACAAGTTCTGGCATATATTTATGTGTGTATGTTCGTAGTTCGTACATAATTTCAAGTACCTTCACTACTGTGTATTCATATGGCAGAGGCATTTCGCAGACCCAGTCCACTTGTGTTTGATCATAGTATAGAAGAGCATTGGAAAGTATTTGAGCAGAAATACGATATTTCCATACAAGCAGCTTTTTCTGACAAAGATGCATGTACAAGGGCATTCATTTTGCTTAACTTAGCTAGGTCAGAGGACACTGAAAGAGAGTGTTCATTTGTGTATGCACCAGCAGTAAATGTGGGAAAGGGGGAAAACAGCCATATTGTGGTACCGGCTGCATCAAGGGAGGATCCTGAGTGCTTAAAATGTAAATTTACAGAAATGTGCAACCACCAGACAAATGTTACATTATAGAGGCACTTACTTTATTACAAAAGAACAAAAGCCAGGTGAAACTTTTGCAGCTTATATCACTGACTTGAGAAGTAAGGCTAAAACATGCAGATCTGGTGATTTGGAAGATGAGTTAATAAAGGACAGGCTTGTACATGGTGTTAATAATGCTGCAGTGAGAAAGATTTTGCTTTGTGACAGTGATTTAACATTAAGCATAGCCATAGAGATTTCTCAAATCCATGACCTCACAGAAAGATACACAAGTATGCTTGCAATTGATAAGAGCTTGGTTTCAGCAACCTCTAGAGCAAGCACAGACAGCATACAGCAAGTGGCAAGCAGAAGCAGGTCTAAGCACATGGCAGCTGCAACGCCTGTGGGATTTCTTGGGAGGAGTTGTAACTTTCTAGCAAGTCCCAAAACTAGCTCAGCAAAAAAGGACATGCTCAGTGCAGCATAAGTGTGAGTCAGCAAAACCCAAGTCAAGTCTTATTGTTAACTGCCATAATTGTGAAGCCAATCATGAGTCTAAAAGAGAGAAGTGCTTAGCATTTGGTCAGCAATATCACAAGTGTAAGAAATGGAACCACTTCCAAAAGTTTTGTAAATTAAACAAGCCTCATTCAGTTATTCAGAACGGTCACTCAAAAAAGCAAGTTGATCACATAGAAAGATGCAACCTTACTTTCTGTGTAGATGGTATATCAGTGGCCGGTGAAGAGGTTAATGTAGTAGATTTGTTGGCAAAGAATGAAGTATTTTGTACTATCCTGGTCAATGGTAAACCCACAGAGCTCAAAGTGGACACTGGTTTAAAGTGTAATGTGATGTCAGCAGAAACATTTGCTAATGTGAGAGCTGGTGAGCAACTTAATTTGGCCAGTTGTGCAAAGCTAGTTGCTTATGAAGGTGAAGAGATTCAAACCGAAGGCTCAGTAGTGCTTTCAGGCTATTTGGCTGGGAACAGTTACAACTTGCAATTTTATGTAGTCCAAAGACGTGTGCAGTCATTATTAGGTCTCAGAGACAGTTTTTGAATGAAACTGCTTCTTTTACCAAAGAAGTACATCATGTAAGCACATGTCCCAGTTCCAGTATCAGTGACGCTATTTTCTCAGAGTATGCTGAGGTTTTCGACAACAAGTTAGGCAAACTTACAGTTGTGTGCTCCATGAAAGTAGACCCAGAGTTCAGTCCAGTGGTCAGACCAGCAAGGAGAGTTCCAATAGCTATGCAGGACAAAGTCAAGTTCTAGTTAAACAAAATGGTGCAGCAAGGTGTGATTTGGCCAGTCACAGAACCAAGTGAGTGGAAGTCTTCCATGGTAGCTGCTCATAAGAAAAATTCAGATGAAATCAGAATATCCACTGACCCAAGAGACTTGAACACGGCATTAAAGAGACCTCATCATCCTATGCATACAGTCGAGGAGGTTGCCAACCCTCATGCCAAATGCCACAGTTTTTTCTGTCATATATGCAAAGAGTTCATTTTGGCAAGTAATGCTTGATCGCAAATCTTCACTACTGACTTCATTCAGAGTACCCCATTTTGCAGATACAGATTCCTCAGGATGCCTTTTGGAATAAATTCTGCCAGTGAAGTCTTTCAGTGTGCAATTGAGCAAATTTTTCAGGCTATCCATGTGCTGTAATAGTTGATGATTTACTGGTTTGAGGCAATAGTGAAGCAGAGCATGACAGAAACTTTAGGAAAGTTCTGGACAGAGTGTGTGAAGTGAGCTTGAAGCTTAATCCTCTGAACTGTAAACTCAGACTACCAGAAGTTACTTATGTGGGTCATTTACTTACCAGTGCAGGATTATGACCAGACCCTTCTAAACAAGCAGCCATTCTTTAGATGTCAGCCCTGGATAATGTCCAAGCCTTACAGTGTTTTCTTGGTATGGTTAACTATTTGGGCAAATTTATCCCCGACTTTAGTGAGTTATCAGTGCCTTTAAGAAAGCTGACATGCAAAAAATGTTGCCTGATCATGGTTAGAACACCACCAGAGAGCATTTGATAACCTCAAACAGCAAATTGCCAACCTCCCTACATTTAGATACTTTGATGTCAACAAACTAGTAGTTTTTTTCCTGTGATGTTTCAAAGTTTGGTCTTGGTGCAGTTATTCTTCAAGACTGCTGATCTGTTGCCTATGCATCTAGGACTCTTACCCAAACTGAAATGCAGTATGCTCAAACTGAGAAGGAACTTTTGGCAATTGTGTTCATATGTTCGAAGTTCCATAATTACATTTATGGCCGAGCTATCCAAATCGAAACTGATCATCACCCTCTAGTCACTATTTTAAAGAAGCCTATGCATTCAGCTCCAGCAAGACAACAAAGAATGATGCTCAGAATACAAAAGTATTATTTCAAAATGGTCAATACAAAAGGCAAACTTCTTTGTCTGGCTGATACTAATCCAGATTGCCCAGAAATACCATGGAACAGAATTTTGACTTTGATGTCATGGAAGTGCGTAATTTTTCTACCACGAGACTTGATGAGCTGAGAGATCATACAGACTGATCCAATGTAGGATGGCCATCAAAGCAATCCTGTGTACCGCCAGAAGTGCAACCTTACTTTCCATACAGAGAGGAGATGCTGATGGAAGATGGTATCATTTTCAAAGGTCCAAAAGTTATTGTTCCTACGTCCTTACAACATGAATACATTCAGATTTTGCATCATAGCCACCCAGGTTCCGATTCTACCAAAAGAAGGGTGAGATGACTGGCCTTCTATATCGAAAGACATTGATAAAGTGCTTTCTTCTTGTTCAGTACGCAACAGTACTAAAACACATTGCATAAAGAGCCACTTCAGCTAAGCCAAATTCCTGAATTACCTTGGTCAACAGTAGCCACTGACATATCTGAGTGGAACAATCAGCATTACTTAGTGTTGGTAGAATCTTATTCGAATTGGTTTGAGATCAATTTGCTACCTGACCTAATGTCCCGTCCTGTTATTACTAAGATGAAATGTCATTTCTCAGTCCATGGTAGTCCACACACAGTTATTTTTGACACCGGTACCCAGTTTACCAGTCAACTGTTTCGGAGATTTGCAAAAGAGTGGGACTTTATCCATGTTACTAGCAGTCTTGAATACTCACAATCAAACAACCTTGCTGAACGTGTAGTACACAGTGCAAAGCAATTACTAGAGAGGTCAAGGCATGACAATACCGATATCTTCTTGAATTTACTTAATCTCAGAAACATACCCTGTGACAACCTACTCTGCTCGCCTGCTCAGAAACGTCTATCTAGGCAAACCAGAACAATCTTGCCTATCAGTTCCAGTTTGTTGGTGCCTAATGATAAAAACACCAGAGCAATGAAAGCCCAACCTTTTAAGAAGCGTTCTTCTCAGAAGTCCAGCTATAACAAAACGAGCAGATTTCTTTGTCCGTTGAAAGAAGAAGAGACAGGGAGGATGCAAATGGTGAAAGGCTGTGACTGAATTGGTCAAGTGAGAGGCATATGTGTCGAGCTAAGATCCTACTTAGTGGAATCTGAGGGTACAGAACACAGGATAAACTGCAGGCATCTTCTTCCTGTATCAGAAATGATATCGCAACATCATACCTGTGATACAGACTCTAGATCTCAGAGCAACCCTGACAATGTCCATACCAAAGAACATGTGTTAGTAACCATTCCCATTCCAGATGATGTCCCAGATGTCCCCAAAGTTGAACATTCCTTGAAGACAGTCCCCATTGCTAGATCCAATTCTGACTTTTATGTTACACGATCAGGTCATACTTCAAGACCTAGAGTAAAATACACAGCAACCTGGACACGATTGTTTTATATGCGTCTGATTTTGTATGATTGCATTTCAAAGAATTAGCTCTGTATAATTCCATGTCAAAAGATGATTTCTGTAAATTGTATGTAACTGAATACTGTCATTTCACATATGAGTTATTTCTCAAAGAGGGAGGATGTAGAACAGAGCATGTGTATATACATTTAAGATGCATTTCCAGATGTGGACATGTGTATATAAATAGTGAGCACGTGCAGACAGCAGTGCCATTTTGAGAGAACAGCCAGAGTGTTAACATGTATGAGTGTAGAAGTCAGTCTGTTTATAAATTTATTTAAGTTTGAGTTACAAAGCCTCATTCCTGGTGTGTTTGTGTGACATAAAGCTGCTTGAAATTAACTTACGACCACTTGTTTGTTTTGTCCTGACCGGACAAGCGACAGTCACCATCCAAATTTGAGCACTTGCCCAAGGCCACCCCTACCTTTCATATTCATTTTCTGTGTCTGTTGTCCAGGATCAGACTCCACCTCTTTAATTGCCTTGCCTATTGTTCAGGGCCATCCTTCTCATCTCCTATAGCCAAGTTTACTGCTCATCTTTTAAAGAGTTCCACAGTATTGAGTCTGTTGTATATTGTCTGTCTCCATTTACTGTATGTTGCTTTCATTTTCTATCTCCATATAGCTTGCTTATGAGAGCTTTGGTATCCCCATATCTCCTGAAAGTCTGTTGTTCTCTACAAATATTTTTCCCTTTGTCCCTGCCATCACTGCCTGCATCATGGCTGAACACAGCCATCAAAATCAGTCACACTTACAGTTACCAATTGATTAAATATATAAAGTACATAAACATCTGTACAAAAGTCAATCACATTAAAGCTGAAATCTACACAGATTCCTTCTTAGCATTCTAGTTGCAAACATTTCTATAGTCAAGCACAAGAGAATCTGTAAGACAGAAATCATTTCCATGCATATCAGTAAACAAAAGAGTGACTACCATTAACTGGTGCATGCACTTGAACTCCAGCATTCTTTCTGTTATGGACTCATGACTCGTGGTATAAAGCATTAATGTGAGAATGAAAGCACATGTAGCTAGGGTACAAAAACAAAGCATTCAAGGTGAAACTGAAAGCTCCTGCCTATGGATATGGCTAGCAAAACACAAGCAATATAATGTTTTTATTCCCTTTAGTTTTATACAGAGGCAGGCATATTTTTACCAACCACAGGAGAAGTTGTGGATAGTAATTAATAAAGAGTTGAATTATTTTATCTGGGAGAGGAAGAGGGCTAGAGTTACGTGGGAAAATATGATCCTTCTAACAGAACAAGGTTGTTTAGGATTACCTGATTTGAAGGGATACTTTAGAGCTTCACATTTAAAGCTCTTACACATAACACAAGCATAAAACTACAATTCAAAGTGGAAAGGGATAATGATGAAGCAGGGGGAAACTGATGAATTATCAAAAGAGTGGGATTTTGGATGCAGATCCTTAAGGAGAACATCAGTCATACAGAACATTATATCCATATAGCAGCAGAAAGTATTCTAAGAACTAAGCCAAAACAGGAATGCAGAAAGGAGAGTCTGCCAATAGGGATGACTGCATTTAGGGGTACAGAGAATGGGCATGAGGTGGTTGGAATTTACTGGAGGAAGCTGGCAAAGTGACCGAGGTATTGGGAACAAATAATTAGAGAAGGAAAGATAATAGAATGGGAAGACGTCAGGAAGATATTTGGACTGCCTTCCCTATCAGGGATTGATATCAGAGTAAATGCAATGATAGAAGGATAGGGGAATCCTAAGTGAAAGATCTGCATTGATTGAGTTTTTAGTTGAATTTAAAACAGAAGCTGCTGTTAAAAATGGGATAATTAGTAAGGCATGTAAAATACTGCATGACAACTATGGGAATCAATTGGAGGAGGTCAGAGAAGATTGGGAAAAGAGATTAGATAAGCAATCCACAAAAAAACAAATGGGGGACATATGCATGGATCCCAGATATGCAACAAAATCTAGGATTTTTGTCTGAAAGTGTTTGCATAAGTACTCCAAAGAATTTTTCCTCAGATAGATAGTAAACATTGGAAGTGTGATAAGGAAGAAAGAAGTTGGGTGGGTTGGGAGTTTGGCATAATGGTTAAGGTGTTTACCTTACAGACCCAAGCTGCAGGGTTTGATACTCACACAGGTTAATTGGCTTGGCTGAAAATGGCCCCCAATAGCAGTTAGTCTAGTACTCATCTATGAACCTGGGAGCATATGTTTTCAGACTGTAATGAGTTGGCATACTTCAGAAATTCCCTACAAAGTACTATGTAAGGGATACTGGGTGAGCAAATGAGTGCAACTAAGGAAATTAATTTTTTGAGCTGGGATACAAGATCTGAATTGCCCGGACAGAGTGCTTATTAAGTTTAATTCTGATGGTTGCCAAAAAATGCAATTACTAGAAAATGGAAATCAAAGTCTAAACCTACCATACTTGAAGTAGTGAATACTATAAAAAAGGGATACAAGAACAGGAAATGGGATATTTAGAAAATGGTAGGAGCAATTTGCATAGAAAAAAAGGAAGTTATGGGAACAATACATGCAGAAAAAATGTTTTGGAGGAAAAATAAGGTTTAAGAAAAAGCAGGAATTGACCAATTTGTGTAATGTTGGATTGATTATATTGTATAGAAGAATATATGTGATATAATATTTGTAACTGTGAAGTTGTTAATATGGTTTATAAATGTAAGTTTGCCTATGTCACAAGTGATAATTCAATAAAGATGTTTAAAACAAAAACAAACAGCAACAAACAGACAAAGCATTCAAAATATGTTAAAGTAGAAAGACACAATTTTGCTATTGCAAATCATTCACATAAAATGCATAAACAGTGGTCCTATAATGAGTTACTTGCATATTATTTGGTTGCCACATTGTCTCACTCTAACATAGCTTGTCTTGCATTTTAAACAATGGCAAACATGCTCAAGAACAAGTGCGCATGTAAACTACGCAATTATCTATGCTGTCATTAAGCAATAACCCATACCTGGGTGTGGGTAATGCTGGATTTACCCACAGTTGGTGTGGTTTGGTCATGAGGGTGAAGCCCGAGTGGCCAAACAAAGACAACCGTGGATAAATCCAGCATTACCCACACCCAGAAGTGGGTTACTGCTATTACACAATGACATTTAAGAAAAAAAAATACTTACTTTTCTTAAATAATGCCACTGTATAATGCCTCCATGCTGTGCTTCCACAGCTGTCTGTTATCCTGGAGTAGTTCTGATGTACTGCACATGCGTATGCTTACACAGTACATCAGAGCTGTGTGTAGAGGAAGCAATGGAGAAAGGAAGATCTTGTTGCTTTTTTAAAGTTGTCTCGCTATGTTAAACGAGTTTAACATAGCGAGATATCTTAAAAAAAGCAACAGAGAAAGGAATATCTCCGTTCCCTTTTTTTAAAGCTGTCTCACTATGTTAAACGAGTTTAACATAGCGAGTCAGCTTTAAAAAAGGAACGGAGAAAGGAAGATCTTCGTTGCTTTTTTTTTAAGATATCTCGCTATGTTAAACTCGTTTAACACAGTGAGATTACAGCAACAGAGCTCGTCCGTTGCTGCCTAACACAAAAAAAGTAGACTTATACTAATGGATAAAGTCCGGGCGACTGGACCTTTTTCCATTAGCATAAGTCGGATTTACAACGGGCACGCTGACCAACCAGCGTGCACGTTTTGGAATATTAATGGGGGGGGGGTCATTGTATAATAACACAGTTAAAAGTAAATTAAAAAATTATACTCATGCTTTGTTTCAATGTGCAAGTGTTGACATTTTACATGAATTATATTCAGTAGTTGATGTTACTTACTTTTATTTAAACTTGAAATATTTCTTCTCTTTACTTTTATTCTGGATTCTTTTCTCAATGGGTTGCATTCCGATAACTTTATCCCACCAGGTTCTACTACACCTCAATGAAACTAAACCAGTTGAAGTATCAGTTGCACAAAACAACCAAAACATTTTGCAAGGAGGCAATTCACTCCCTTACTTATATTTAGTAACACGACGGCTGTACAGCCACAGAGAAAAGTGAATATCCCCAAATCTTTGGATCACTGCTGATGTACAAACTGCAAATGGACCAGCAGTGGTTCCCTACAGAGAATGGGGAAAGACAAGCTGGAACCTGGAAGGTATACTCATTGAGTAAAAATGGATTCAGTTTACCCTCTACCAACAGTAGATAGTTGTACTTTAATTTCTTACAAAAGTCTGAAAACAAGGAAGAAGCAGTACATGGTTTGACTTCTAATAAGTGAAAGTCATCCTGTCCTTGTGCAAGAAACAGCTTTATCACTCAGTTAATGTTTAAAGAAGTGCTTGTTTTCTGTATATTGCTAATAATTAATTTGGATTCTCTTCCTTTTTTCCTACCATATTGATGCAGTCAATTAGCAGTGCAAATCAACTGCTGGCATTGATAAATGCCTGTTTCACCTGTGGTCACCTAAAGTCAAGGAGGAAGACAATACAGAAAGTAAAGTAAAATAGTAGCTATTCACCCTTCTAAGCTCCTCTGCAGGATTCTTGAGGTTATACCTATTTCAAAAACAGATATTATCATCTCAACAGCTTTTAATAGAAGGTCCAGTCCTTGCATAGGGTATGGGATGTTAAAATAATAGCTCTTCCAGTAACATGAACTGCTAACTAATTTGTAATGGAGAATCAGCTCCATGGCATATGGGTATAAAGTCCGGACTATCACAAAGACCCAGAATAAACTAGTGACCAACTCACAGATGTAACTGACAAAGGAAGGTAGGCGTGAACGGTAAATGCTGGCTCGCTCATCCTGAGGAGAGGGAGGCAGTGAAACCCACTGCATTGTTGGCACCAACCAGAGATAGCGGTGAACAGAATGCAGTGTATGTAGCCAGAATGTGCACTTGACTCTACCAAGCTGTGTCCATGTGCCAGCCTTTATGCAGAATGTCTGGGAATGCACATGATCACAGAGGAAGGAATAGCAGGTCCCTGCACCTGTGGACATGCAAAGTAGCATCCAAGTGATTGTCTACGGCCAGAAAATGGAAAATCCCTCTTGGATGACCACATGTTGCTGCCCCAGATGTGGAATGAACTAGCAAAGTTGCAACAGGAGACAGGTATGTGGAAGATAAAATGTGGAAGATAAAAGCATAAAAAATAATTTGCATTGCAGAGCCTAATTCTTAGGTTGTGGAAGGTTGTAAGAGGTATCTTGCTGCACAGGAAGAATGGCAGAAGTGGTTGTAAGCTCACTGTCTATGTCTACATCCCTTTTGAGCTCTCATACTAATAATTTGCAGTGGAACAGCTACATTTGATTCTTATGAGTTTTTAAGAGACCTAATGAGTGCTGTTGGACATACAGCAAGACAGTACGAAAGGACATGGAAAAAGCACAACTCTCATTACAGCCATAGAATGAATCCTTTATGAAACAGATAACCCCTATGTTGAAGCTGTTTTCCTGGATCTAATCAGTCTTCCATCACGGTTAGCAAATTTAAATATATAAATAATAAAAACATGCAACTGTGGATATGAGTTAATACTAGCAATCTGTCCAGTGTGACGCTTGACCTACACATTGAGTTACCTAAACGCCACAGCACAACGAATTAGGACTCTTTTTCCCTAAAATGTCAAATGGTTTATCTCATGAATGCACCAACAATTCAATATTTAGTTGTGGGTCATCTTGTTATTCCCACTTTTTGTAAAGCACGTGTAGTAGAACTCTGAGAAACACCATAGCTGGTATAGTAAAAGCAGGTTACAATGCTGTGCTCTTCACATTTTATCTGATGATCCCAAATTCAAGCAGATTTCTTACCCCACCCCCAAAAAATGCATGTCCTGTAACAACTGAATATTAACCCTTTTAAGACCAATGTCACCTTATCTGGAACCAGGGGACAAGGTAACAGAGAGCTCCCAATGCTCCATATTGCCAACCAAACCTGATGTACCACTTACATGGGAAGTAAGTTTTACTTAAGTAAATAAGGCACATCATAAATGTGGCCTTCTCTTCATGAGATTTATATTATTTGGTACCCATTTGAAATGTCGCGACCCACGACAGCGAGGCCCGAAACACTGAGAATGACTGGCCAAAAAAAATGGACTTACATATACTAAGTCCAAGATTGCCATTTCTCAAAATATTCCCTTTTTTTCCAAGGTATGGTGATCTCAGAGTGAGCATATATAAGTTTGTGGGGTGTGGGGGGCTTGCCTTCCCTGCAAAAAAAAAAAATTAAAGAAGACTGATGTTTGAGATTTGCTCTTCTCCTACATTTCTGATCTTTTATTTTTTGGAGTGTCAGCACTTGGGATTTTTAGTGCTGATATTTCTTTGGGAGCCTTTATACTCTTTATACAGAAATTTAAGATGCCAATTCCCTACAGTGTTTTCCTTTCACTCCTAATTTGTGGTTCCATACTACTTGTACTTTCACATAAGGGCCTTACAAAATTTGATCAGAACATACTACAACCCTGACAGACTTGCTTAATTCCAAGTTTTTGGTGCATCACTGCAGAATTCTAGCTGTCTCATAATGGCCCACTTTTTGGAGCTTACAATATGCATATGTTCTTCCCTTTGTATTTTACAGAACATGCGGATGCACTGTGGGGAAGCTGTACACAGTGTGTAGACAACAGCGCTCTTCTGTACTCATCTGTTACAGAGGTACATATCTGCAGGAACATTTTATTAACCTGGTAAGCTAGGTACAATAAACTTGACAAAACAAATAAGATTTTATTTGATGGTAAGCTTTAGATAATAACAAAGGTAATTATCTTAAGCTTCCTGTCATAACAGTGAGCAAACATACTTTAGTTCAAATACTATCTTTTTTTTCCAGAATAGGAGTTATTCCCATCTCATCAGTTAGTTACTCAGTAAATACGACCAGCAAATTCACATATAACTAATAAAGTTCAACTTCCTACAGGACTGCTAAATTGTCTTATGTGATCAGATCAACTTATTAATGCAGAGATGAAAAAGCTGCAGGTTTAACAATCTTCCAACTACAGAATTAAGATCTGCTGAAGATTGTTGTCTGGAAACTGTACATTCAGTGTGGATATGGGGAATAAAACCATGTTTGTTCAAGTCTACAGAAGATTCTTACTGTGGAGCTACTTATTACAATTCTAAGTTCTCTTTAAGGTTTTTTTTTTCAGAAAAAAATTAACAATCTAGATGTTCAAGTTTCAGGATAATATAGCATATATTGGATGTAATCACTTGTTTTGTTATCTGGATGTAATATATGACGTAATAAATGTAATTATATACATTTTGTAAATAACATGTTTGGTATGTATTAGCTCACACTTGTCACATAACTTGTAATGTTTCTGTCAACTTGTTTTGTCAAGAAAGTATTCCCTGAATCACAATTAAAATGACATGAATCTCACGGGAGTCTTTACAGAGTTAATACAAGTACTCATCTACAAACTACTCTCTCAAGAAGTACCTGCCTCAGCTCAGCTCTTTTCCTATCAGATATGCTTCACTCTGTCTACTATATGTATATACAAATAGAAATATGTTACTGAAGGTGGATGCACAGTGAAAAGATTTTGAACATTTCTGGAACATTTAAAACTGCAGTTAACCTTTTGCAATAGTGCCATCCTGTTCTGTTCCATCTAACTTGCGATTTATCCCAATCTCCTTCAAATCTTTCCACTGACAAACACTTAAGTTAACTCATCCCACACATCTGAAAGTTATTCAGAAAATAAAGTCTACAATCATTATAGAGATACCCCATTTTCCCTTTTCTACACGTTCTTTTTTTCTGCCTTCTTACCCTATCTCTTTGGCTGAATCACATTTTCTAGCCCTCTTAATTTGAATCCAGGTCACATTAACCTTATTTTTTCCACCGAAAAGCATCTATCCAAATCTCACGTTTCTCCTCTAATCAAGTCCATTTCAACAAATTTTCTACGAACCCTCTCTAGTAATCTAATATTATTTCTCCTATACAATCCAAGTAAATTTACTTTACACTCAAAATGTAGACTCACCATGGCCTTACACAAAAAAGCAATAACTTCAGACTTGTAAAATTAACCCCCCTAGATATATACCCCATCGTTCTTTTAGTTTTTAATAATGATGTCTTATACTGTGCTGAATAATTCATTAATGAAAAAATAATAACATCTAAATACCTTTCATGCCTAATTCTTATAAGGTTCGCCACATTTAGTATGTGCTCTCTTTTCTTCGGTTAATATTCTAGAATGCACCAGTACTCATTTGTATACCAAGTTTCAGCTGCCACACTACATTGTCTACACTTCTTTCAAGTCCTCTTTTTGAGTTGTCTATAAATAACAAATATTTTTTTTCTCTAAAGATATATCAGAAAGATATACTTTGAACAAAAGTGGTCCCAAACAACTCCTAGATGTGATTATAAGGCAACAATGATGCGGTAACTGTAATAATTGTAGGCAAGCAACAATGTGAACTATGTTTATTTGCTGATGACATACTTCTTTATAAACAAGAAGTTATTTTACTACGGCCAGCCTGTAATATCCTACATGTGTTCACCAAGATATCTGTTTTTACCATTAACCTACATAAAAAGAAATTATTAGAAAGTAACTTTTCTGACATTACTTCATAGTTTCCAATTAAAACAAAATATATAATCGGCAGATCTTGTAAGAAGTGCATCTATTTTCAGTAATACATAAAACTATACACTGCAGGCATTAGGACTGCTTGATACTCCCTCCCCTGATTCCAACATGCTTCTCTTCTTGGAAGTCTTCAGTTCTTTTGTGGCAAGTGATTACACTCCTGCCTAGTCTGGAGTGTACAAAGGTAACCCCAGAAAAAATGGAAACAAAAAGAGGGCAGCCCAATTAAACTGCAGCTGGTTGTTTTGTGTCTTGTATGCCTACTACAAGTAGCTTGCTTACCTCAGATCAGGCAAGGGGAAAGTACAGTTGTGTACACTTACCATAAATGTAGATGTCCGAGTGTATTCATTGTTGCAGTCATCACATTTGGGTTATCCCTGCCACGGTAGCCCTCGGCCGGCCCGAATACCAGAGGCTTAGTATTTCTGTGTCGGTTGCTGTCACTTCAGGACTGATGTCAGGTCATCAGTAGTATAAAGTAAGGCAGCCGATGCCATTACATCAGTTTTTCTTGCCCTGTCAGGAGCCCCCAAGTGGGAGCCAGGTTATGGTGGAAGAACCCCACTAGTAGAAAGTAAATACCAAACTGTCCCTTGTAAGGAGAGAGAGAGAAGAGGGGGATGGAGGGAGAGAAACCAGGACTGCAACAGTGAATACACTCGACCATCTACATTTATGGTAAGTGTACACAACTGTACTATGTTCTTTGTGTTTCACTGTTGCAGTCACCACATTTGGGTTGATTCCCAAAGCTGAGGAAAAGGGTAGAGGCAGTCAAGGAGACTAGGGGCTGGCTAGGATGCCATGCAGGACTGCAGTGGCAAAGCCTGCCCTGGATTTGGAGAAGATAGGCAAGTGGTAATGTTTGGTGAAAGTGTGAACAGATGTCCAGGCGGCAGCCTCCAGGATGTCCCTGGTGGAGGCTGCTCTGGTGGAGTGAGTCCTGACCCCCCTTAGGGGGAGGCTTTCCATGTTGCTTGTAACAGAAATGGATGCAGTGTGCTATCCATTTAGAAACTGCCCTCTGCCCCTGCAGCAAGGCTAAACGGCAATTGATCAGACTTTCTGAATGATTTAGTCCTGTCTAGATAGAATCTGAGCTGTCTCTGCACATCTAGAGAGTGCAGGATCCTTTCCCCATTGTTCTGTGGGTTAGGGAAAAAGGTGAGCAAATGAATGGATTGGTTGAGAGACACACTCAACACCACTTTGAGCATGAAGGATGGGTTAGTCCTGAGGGAAACCCTGTCAGCATAGAAGATGATGAAGGGCTCCACAGCCATGAGTGCTTGTAGCTTGGAGACCCTTCTGGCTGAAGTGATGGCCAGAAGAAAAGCTGTCTTCCAGGAGAGAAATTTTAACTCTGCTGAAGATGCTGGTTCGAAGGGGGGCAGGGTGAGCTTTTCCAACATAAAGTTAAGATCCCAAGCTGGGGTAGGTGCACTTCTGGGTGGTGTCAAGTTGCTAGCCCCTCTTAGGAATTGTTTGATCAGAGGGTGTGAGAAAAGGGGTTGCTCAGTGGGGAAATGAGCGGAGATAGCAGGGGCATGAATTTTAATAGAGGAAAAAGACAGACCACTGTGTAGTAGGTCAGAGAGGGATGGAGGGCTGCGCCGTATTGGCTCCCTTAGCCTGAATCCAGGTGCAGAACCTTTTCCATTTGTCAGCATAGGACTTTCTAGTGATAGGGCGTCTGGCCTCACGTATAACATCTAGAACCTGTTTACTGAGGCTGGCAGATTGATCAGTGGTTAGGGAATAAGTCAAGCTGCCAAATTGAGGGTCTGCAATTGGGGATGCATGAATTCTCCTTCCCTCTGGGTCAGGAGGGTTGGGGTCTGAGTGAGATGCCAAGGTGGCCATGGGGACAGGCTGTGCAGCAGTGGGTACCAGAGCTGGCGAGGCCAATCTGGAGCAATAAGAATTGTCCTTGGTTTTTCCTCCCTTATTTTGAGCAGTACTCTGGTAATGAGAGGTAGTGGAGGAAAGGCATAGGGGAAGGACAGGGCATCCACTTTCCAAGTCATGCAGTGACGCTCCCTGGTGCAGAACTTGCTGAGCTGATGGTTGGTGTGGGAGGGAAAGAGGTCAACCATCGGGGTGCCCCATTTCTGAGTTATTAGGGTGGGGTCTATATTATAATAGCGAAAATCCCTTTAAGCGAACACAAAAACACCGACACGTATTGGGCGAAACGTGAATATGCCGAATGTACTAAACCGTGAAATACAAAAAGTTGAATCCCCATAGTCGGCCAACTCCACCTCCCACTACATACTGCCTAGCCAAACAAAATAAATAAACCACATACATACACTAACCAAAACCCTACTTCTAACCCTAAAGTAAAGCACCAAAACCCTACGTTTAACCCTACACTAAACCTTACATACATTACTATCTATGCAATTACCTTAACCCGCACCCTAACCCTAAGGTCCGTAACTATCGCACACTTACTCCACAGCGATATACCAAAACAAAACAAATAATCCACATACATACATTTAATAAAACCCTAATTCTAACCCTACACTAAACCGTACATACATTACCTATCTATGCACTTACCTTAACCCGCACCCTAACCCTAAGGTCCATAACTATCGCACACTTACCTTATGGAGCTGTACCACAGATGGGCCAATCATGACACTTCGACTTTCTGAATTTTGCGGTTTAGTACGTTCAACATAATCACGGTTCGCGCAATACATGTTGGTGTTTTCGTGTTCGCTTAAAAGATTTTTGGTATTATAATATAGACCCATTAGGGTGAAGGTTCTTTTGTCTAGCTGCCACTCGTGTGGGTCCAGAAGATTTCTGTTTAAGTGATCTGCCAGTGAGTTTAGAGAACCTGGCAAGAATTGTGCTAACAGGGGTAGTTGCATGGCAGAGGCTGTGTGCCAAAGGGTCATGGCCAGCCTGCATAGAGGGTAGGAGTATGTCCCTTCCTGCTTGTTGATATACCACACCACAGTGGTGTTGTCTGTTTTGATCAGGAGAGGCCCTGGGGAGAGAAGGGGCCTGAAAACTGTCAATGCGTGCTGGACAGCTAACATCTCTTTTTGGTTGATGTGCAGATGGATTTGCTGTGGGCTCCATTGGCCCTGTATGCACCTGCCATCCAGGTGTGCACCCCAAGCATAGTCTGATGTGTCTGTGGTGAGGGTCTGGATGGCAGGGAGTGGTGAGAAAGGTATTCCCTTGTTGTGGGAGCATGCTGCTGCCCACCAAAGAAAATCTTTCCTGAGGCAAGGTATAATGGGTATAAGAGTTTTCAGATCTTGAGAGTGTTGACACCAAAGGCTTTTTAGGTACCATTGAAGTTTCCTCATATGCAGTCTGGCATATGGAACGAGTAGAATGCAAGATGTCATGAACCCCAGAGCTTGCAGGATTTTCCTTGCAGATAACTGGGGTCTGGTGGCTAGCTGAGAGAAGCAGGCTGTCAGGTAAGTTTGCTTTTCTGGTGCAAGGAATGCCATCTGGGATGCTGTGTCCAGGCTTGCTCTCCAGGAATATAATCCTTTGGGTGGGTACTAGTTTGGATTTCTTTTTGTTGATGATGTACTCTAGGGAGGTCAGTAGGGACTTTACAAAGGGCAGGTGCTTGAGCAGCTTTTCCTGACTGTCTTCCTGAATTAGGCAGTCATCTATATATGGGTGAATTTGGATATTCTTTTGCCTGCAAAAGGCAATGGCTGGAGCCAGACATTTTGTGAAAACTCTGAGAGCAGTAGATAAGCCAAAGGGATGTGCAGAGAACTGAAAGTGCAGAGATCCTGCCCTGAAATGTAGGTATTTCTTGCATGATTCCCTGACAGGAATGTGGAAGTAGGCCTCTTTTAGGTCTAGGGTGGCTAGCCAAGCATCGTTGGAGAGCATGTGTAGCAGTTGCTGGAGGGTGAGCATTTTGAATTTTGGTAGCACCAGGAAGGTGTTAAGAATGGATAGATCGAGGATGGGGTGCCAGGTGTCCTCTTTTCTGGGAACCAGAAAAAGTTTGGAGTAGAAACCTTAGCCTTTCTGTTCTGTAGGAACGTGCTCTACTGCCCTCATAGAGAGCAGGGAAAGGACTTGCTTTTGCGCCTCTGCCCATTGGTTTGGAGCTAGATCTGGGAACCCTTTTGGGGTTGGAAGAGTGTGGAAAAAAAATTTGTATCCCTAGGACACTATGTTGAGAACCCAGCAGTTGCTGGTAATGGTGGCCCAGGTGCTTGCGTGAAAGGAGAGTTTTCCTCCTAGGGGTAAGTGAAGGTGGGCAGAGGGAGGTGGTGTAGAAGGACAGTAATTGTGCATTCTTACCATGAGGGAGTGGCTTAGAATTCCCTGTTTTTGAAGTGGAGGAATTCCACTGTTTTGATCTCTATATTCCCTGTGCCTTTTGTCTGGGCGGCCTGCTTCCACGGGATCTGGGCTGAACTGATCTGGTGGAAGCAGGAAAAGACCAGTGCTTGGAGGGGCAATGCCTACTGAACCTGGGTGGCTGGACCTGTAAGAAATCCTTAACTGTCTGCATAGATTTAGCTTTTTCTTCCATCTTTTTTTTAAGATCTCCTCTGCCTTAGTGCCAAATAAGTTGTCTTTGTGCAAGGGTGCATCCAACAATTTAGATTTAACATGGTCTGGCAAGGGCTGTTCCTTAAGCCATGCATGCCTTCTAAGGACAGAACCGGTGACTGCTGCCCTGCAAGAAGCTTCCAGGGCGTGAAAACCACAGTGTAAGGTGTGCTTAGTTACTTGACTTGCAGAATGCATTAACTCTTGTAACTCTTTAGATTCTGCATAAGGAGGAAAGGAAGACACTTTTTGTTTGAAGAGTTCCATGGTATGCTGCTGAAATTTTAGCATATGGAGCTGGCAATTCAGTGCTCTGATAGAAAGAGTAGCAGAGGTGTATACTTTTTTACCCCATCTGTCTAGTGCTCAGGAATCCCTCTCTGAGGGGGTGGGATTCTTAGCAGAGGTTGCTTTAATACCTTTAGGCCCTTGAGAAATTGCCTCAGGGTCAGCAGTAGGATTTTTGAAAAGAAATTTGTGTGAGTCAGGGACTCTGTAATACCTGTCAGGTTTTCTGGGTGCAGGAGGTAGGGTGTCAGGAGTCAAATTAGATTCCAGGAAAACATTGTCCACAACATCTAGAACTGGGGGAATGGCCAGGGTTCTGTGCTGTGGAAGATCTAAGAATTCCCTGAGTCTCTTTTTGTACTGAGGGTAGTCCTGACATTCCCATTGGAAATGCTCCCTTAAGGTATGAATGGTTTCCCCAAAGGAAAAGTCCTCGGGTAGAGAGACTGAGGCAATGAAATCCTCTGCATCAGAATCCTCATAAGCAGAAAGGGGTTGCATGTTTTCATATTCAGATGCATCAGGGTCATCAGACTCCTGTTCAAAAAACTACTTGGGACAGATCTCTTTTTCTTTTGGAAGGGGTAGCTTGGCTTCCCTTGATAAGCATGACAAAGTCTTCCGCCATTTTAAGCATTTGAGACTGAGGCAAGGAAGCAGGTGCCTCAGAGTGGATTGTCAGTTTCTTGGGTGTGGTTCGTACTCTGGGCCTTAGAAACTCGGTCATTTTCGAAAGAATGGTAGACGCGAAAGAAGTCGTCGGTTTGTGTCAAGAATCGGTAGTGCAAAGTACTTCCTCAGAAGCCAGTGCCTGCTCAGCGGCTCAGGACCCATCCAAGGGAGAGACAATCGCAGGATCCTTAGTCGAAGAAGAGTTTTGCGGCATACCGGAAGGGTCTCAGTAGTGGTCTACAAATCCACAGAAGCAGGCATCTGGGGCTGCGAAAGTGCCTCACTGAGGACTGGAGAACTGACGACTAGCTTAATGGATGCATTGTCGGTAGGCTTGGACCCGTGCGGTCTGTCTCTATCTTTATCTTTACTTTTTTTTGGAAGATCTGCTGTTGGATGGCTTACCAAAGCCATATCGGAATTTGAGGACTGCAAGCGAAAATATCTAGCTACAATAAGGCCTGACGACATATAGTTCTGGTGGTGAACAAAAGCGACAGGGGGGATGTCGTGATCTGGGCCTAAGCAAGTGATGCAGTAAGAATGAAAGTCTCTGTGTGGTACTTGCTTTCCACAGGCGAGACAATTGTTAACTTTTCTGACATCAGTTAGTGCAAGAAAAAGATCCCCAACGAGGTACTAAGCTTTAGAAGACTTCAGCTTCAATTTGGAAGATGAAACTCAGGTAGCGGCCGACCGGCACTCATGTGAACTGCTTCTGTTTCAGGCTCCGCGGCAAGAAAGACTGATGTAATGGCTTCAGCTGCCTTACTTTATACTACTGATGACCTGACGTCAGTCCTGAAGCGACAGCAACCGACGCAGAAATACTAAGCCTCTGGTATTCGGGCCGGCCGAGGGCTACCCTGGCAGGGATAACCCAAATGTGATCACTGCAACAGTGAAACACGAAGAACATCAGTTGGGTGGGAAGGTGTTATTAGCAAATACGGATGCATTTCTTATAGAGCTATCACTGGGTAAGTATATAACTTTTTTATCTGATAAGAAGTGGTCCACCTTCAGTAACATTCAGGACAAAGCTCCCAGTTAACATACCAGAGGGGCACAAATCATGAGAATATCCTCTTGGAAATGGTGAACCTATAAATGACCCTGCTTGACAAGTGATGTCCAACTTATAGTGTTTGTTGCATGTATTGTGGTTGGACCAAATATTGTCCAGTAAAGCATCCCAGAGGAATGCTGTGGAAATGGGCTATGTTCTGATGGCATTAGCTGTGGAAGGTGTGAGCTGAGCTTTGACTCACTTGAGTCAGCAAAATGTTATGTACTCTGATAACCATTTTTATACAGTCAGGCTGAAGCAGGCCTTTCCTTTATAAGAGATAACCAGTTGGTCATTTCCTCTCAATTTCTTTTGTTTCGGTAGAACCTCAGTATTGATTTATTATTTATTTGCTGACGTTTGATTTCCGGGATAGACCAACTGGGTAGGAGCCCATTTTCAGTGGTCACCCAAGGAGAAAACTCCAAAGTATTACATAACATTTTAAAAACAATAATTTTACAATCTTCAAAATAACAGAAAAACTTCTACAGTTTAAATTATTATACCAAATTAGACATAAAATGAAAATATTAGTTAAGAATAAATGCAAGTTATATAACAATGTTTTAATATTTAGAAAATTTTAACCAGTTTATAGAGAAATTAAAGGTAAGCGAGTATAATACAAACAAGGATTGCAATATGAAGTCAGAGAAAAGCAGGCTTATGGTAACTTTAGAGAGAAAACCAGGAAAGAGAAATTGATGGTAGTAAGGAAGTGAGTGAAAAAAGGAGAGCAAGATGTAAGGTATGAATAAGTGCTTGTCCACATTTAGAGATACACTTTATCCTGGTGTTGAGCGTGAACACAGTTGGCTTTTGGCTAGACTGCTATCACATAGATATCCACTCAAGGGAGGAAGTACTCTCGCTTGTTTGCACAGGAGGGAAAAATGAACTGGCTTAAACTTGTCTCTGTTGCTACTCTGGGTTTTTTTTTTGGGGGGGGGGGAGTACAACCCTCTCATTGTGGAAAAACAAAATTATCTGATTGACAGGGATGTGGCTTGAATATCCTCCAAGATGAGGTAATTCCCATGGAACACAGTGTTCCAGGGCTGGTATCTGAGATGTACCTTCACTTTTGGTTTACAGGACAGTCAGGTAAGTTAGCAAATAGGAGTATGGCTCAGAATTGTTATTAAGCTGCATCCTGTAGCCAAGGTTATAGGGTTTGATTTCTTACACATCCTTTTGCCTACTGTGTAACTTTCAGCAAGTTACTTAACCAGACAGGGCTCCTGGCTCACCTCTGGAAAGAGACATCTGTGTCCAGTGGGATTAGTTGGTCAACAATGTTTAAAGTAAATAAAACATTAAATAAAGGTCTCATGGAGTCACCAAATGTCTGAGGGGCCTTAAAAAAGGTGACTTTAAGGAAAGACTGATTAATTGACACAAAGTATGGCAAGGATGTAGCCTTCGGAGTCTGCAGGGAAAGCTGAAATTAGTGGAAAATGTACCATTATGGAGGAGCGAATGAGGTGATTGTACTGTGAAAACATTTCCAAATAGCTGACCTAAAATTTAGACCATTGTGGTTTGCCCATCTGTCAAAATACTTCCAATTGTATTTGTAAGTTTTTAGGTTAACAGTTTCTCTGATGAAGTTATGATATCTGACTTTCTGAGAGTAACGTGGATTGTTGGTCATGTACAGAATTGGAAAAACTATAGTAACAGGCTGAAGGCATTGATGTGTGGGTGAAGTTTCTCTAATGGGTAAGTCAGCAAACACCAAAATAGAACTACTTAGAGCAGACAATCTAGTATGCGAAGTAACAGAAGATAGAACCATATCTGGCACAGCCAAAAAGGATACCATTCAAATCAATATGGAGTATAGCCTTCTTGATTTCTGGATGATCTTGGTTATCATCAGTAGGGCATAAAAGCAAAAAGCAGACATTAAGGCTATATCTAAACCAGGGCATCTTTTGCCATCCATACTGGTGATGGGATAAGACAGATGAACTGGTGACATTCCTCATTTAATATGGAAACAAAAAGGCAGTATCTAGGCTGTTGTCTGGTCTAGTGACCATTTGTGAGGAAGAGGCAAGTTCCTGCTCAGTCTGTCTGCCAAGCTGTTGTTTTTCCCCTGATGTGTCACTGCAGTGATGAAAAAAGTGTTGGATACTGCTGACTCACACAGCTTCATAGCTTCCTTCTTTATGGGGAAGGAAAAGACACCCCTTTACTTACTATCGCACCAGATAACTGCTATGTCATCAATGTAAAAGCTCACTGGACCCTGTAAGATCTGGTTTTGGAAAACTTGTAAAGTAAGTTGTACTGCTCAGAGCTCCAGCACACTTTGTGGCTCTTGTGGTGACTATGATCACTGCATTTTCTGGCTCTGTAAATGCTTCCCACCTCCACCCAGGGCAGAAACATCTGTGGTAACAATGATGGCAGGTCAGTGGCATTTGGAAGTGGTTGCTTTTTATTAAGCTGGTAAATACAGCCAACTGTGGAGTTGGTTCTACCATGAGTTTCAAATAAAAAAAGGATGAGCTGGGACAGTGACTGATCATGCTGGTTTCATTGGAACCATTTATCCCAGGGTAAAACAGTGCCAGGATCAGGTTCAGATCATTGGGTAATACTCTCTGTTCAAAGCAATAATGAGGACTGTAATTTATATATATATATATATATATATATATATATATATATATATGGTTCCCATTCAGAAGCCTGAAACATCATAAGCCTGAAAATCAAAATCCTGAAACCAAAAGCCTGAAAATTCAGAATCCTGAAAACTCAAAATCCTGAAAGCCCAAAATCCTGAAAGACCAAAATCCTGAAACTCAAAATCCTGAAAACACAAATAATGCTAATATGTCACTATAAAGACACTAATATCTACCAACTGACCCTGACCCTAACCCTAACCCTAAGGTCCGTCACTATCGCACACTCACCTGACCCGCGCCCTAAACCTAACTCACTTAAACCGCCCCTAACCCCAATATTTGTCACTATTGCATACATGCCTAACCTGCGCCCTAACCCTAACTCACTTAAACCGCCCCTAACCCTAAAATAAAACCATCCGCACACTTACCTGACCCCAATGCATGACCTAACACCACAGGGCTAACAATAGCAAAGCCACAATGACATCAGTATGTCTATTTTGTGTTTTCAGGATTTTGAGTTTCAGGATTTTGGGCTTTCAGGATTTTGAGTTTTCAGAATTCTGAATTTTCAGGCTTTTGGTTTCAGGATTTTGATTTTCAGGCTTATGATGTTTCAGGCTTCTGAATGGGAACCATATATATATATATATATATATATATATATATATATATAAATATATATATAATATATATATATATATATATATATATATAGTTTTTTACTTACTCTTTTACTGACAAGTAAAGTGAATGATCTATGACTTACCTTGTTCAGTCATTACCCCAAAAATGTATACAAAAGCCTTCAATGCTTAAGATTAAAGCAAGATTAAAGCAAGTATAAAAAAAGTCTACAACAAATGCACATCAACAGAACATCAAATTACAACTATGTAAAATGACAGCTGTGCCTCAAATAACTCTTGCTCTGGTGATGAAGTAAGTGCCAGTGACAAGATGGACAGCAGGCACGGGGGCCATAAAAGACATATTAAAAATACTGCCAAAACTCCAAACATCATAGAACAGTGTTGATTGTTGGGGCACGCATATGGGCAGCAGCTGGTGGCAAAACATCATAGAATGCAATCATGTACTGAACAAAGTACAGGTTCATTTCTTGAATAAACACTTCAACTGTTTACACAAATAATTTAGAATAGTACATATCTTTTATGGTAGCAAGGTAAGTTCCAGAATGTAGTCCAATGAATGGAGAAGACCACATTTTGCAAGCACTGCGAATAGTTGTTTTTCTCACTTAATCTTTTCTAGTTAAAATCTCAGTTGTCAATGCACATCCAGGGTATGCAGAATAATTTCCTCTTTCATTTGTGGGATAGGATAAAACACTGGATGTTGATGGTCTGACTAAGAAAAGCTTCTGTCACCACTTTGGTCATGAAGGTTGGGTTGGCACAGACAGTAACTCTCCTCTTGTGGAAGACGTGGAACAGCTGTTTGCACATAAGGAGGTACAGTTCAGAAATCTTCATGGCAGAATTTATAGCTATTAGGAAGTCACTGTTTTGTGTAAGGAATTTGACAGGTGCTGTAGGTGTTGGCTTAAATAGTGGCAGTGTCAAATTTTGCAAAACATGCATCAAACCCCAAGGAGGAGAACATTCCTTCTTGGGCTCTGTCAAGTGCAGACCACTATTAGAAAATACATCAGTGGCAGCAATGAGGAAAAGGAGGGGGTGTCCCAGGACAGACAGGTACAGAAAGCAGATGCATGTACTTTCAATGAAGCATAAGATAAGCCTGATTTGTAAATGCCTGACATGTACTTGAGGGCCATGGACACTGTAGACTACTGCGAGTCCAGGGCCTCTTTCCTACATCAAAGGGAGAACAATTTCCATCTCCTAGGTAGGATTTCCTTGTATTACGTTTCCTGGCCTCCTTCATAATTGTAAGCATGTCCTTAGTAAACAAGTGTTGAAAAGGGATGAGTGCTAGATCATGCTATCAGAGTTAAGGTCTTGGGATGCATGAATGAGTGAATCTTTGCTCTAGGACAAGAGGCACATATGCTGAGGAAGTGGTAAAGACAACATTATTTGCATGCTCTGTAGAAGATAGAACCTGTTTCATTGTTCAAAAGGGTGCAATGTGTAACAGTCTGGTCTGTCTTCCTGTACTTTCCAACTTACCAAAAGAAGAATGAGGAAAAGAAGGAAACAAACCTGCCCAATTGTGTTAGAAGGCATCTGTTGCCCAGTCCCCTGAGGTTAATGTCTTGGTGCAATTTTTTAACTGTTTTTTTTTTTTTTTTAAGTAAAAAAAAGTTTATTCCTGGTAATCTCATCTGTGGATTAAGTCTAAGAACAAGTCCCTGTTCAGCATCCATTTGTGAGGATCTGCTTCTATTCCTCTCATCTTTTCTGTGGCACTATGTTCCTGGGGCAGAAATAAGACATTCTGAGGGTCAGGCATAACTTCAGGGACAGGTATCAAGCTTCAATGGCCATTGTGCACAAAAGGTAAGAGCAAGTTCCTGATGTATGCTGATGTACCACATGACTGTTGTACTGTCTGGGATTCTGACTGCCAGATCTGTTTGAATGTTTTTTTTTTTTTTTTTTATGGCTGAAACTACAGTTATCATCTCTTTGACATTAATGTGCTTTTTCCTCTGAGTTGAGTTTCAAGTCCTTTGAATTATTAGTTTCCCTGAGTGGGTTCCTCAACCTGTGTTCAAGGAATCTGCACCAAGTGTCAGGATATATTGGCCTGACTTGAATGAGACTCCCAGACTAAAATTCACTTGATGAATCCATCATGACAGCTGTTTTTAGACACAAGGCAGTACAGGAATGGGGCATGGCAGGGAGTGGTCATACTGATACAATCTGTTCCATAGGTACCACCTCAGTTTTCTCATATGAAGTTCAGTGGAGGGGACTGTGATGATGTGAGGTAGTGCCAGCTGTGCCAAGGGAAGTAGGGCAGCATAGCTAGGTGGAGTTTTGTAAAAAATTATATGTCATTTGAATATCAACTGATTTGTACAGATGTTTGGGTTAAAAATGTATTTATAAAGCTGCTTGTATTGAAAATGTATAATTGGACAGAAAATATACATGTATGTCAGGCTGTATTGTTGTAACTGCTGAAATCTATATATTTTAATAGGGGATACTGGAACAGTAGGTGGGACAGTTTATCTGTAATATCAGAGGATGTTACGGTGCCCAACGCTTTTATGAATTCATGATATGCTGTATGTACTGATTTGCTCTCATCCATTGCTTCAGTAACCTTCTAGAAAAAGTCAACAAGGTTAAGTAGGCAGAATCTGTCCTTGAAGACATCTGGGCTGCAGACTAGAGACTGCTTTCCTTACCAAGGATTAAAATCAAAGTACAGGCAAACAGAAAGGGACAAGGGAATCTTAAGTGAAAGACCTGCTCTGGTAGAGTTTTTAGTTGAATAAAGTACAGAAGCTGCATTAAAAAATGGATAATTAGTAGGGCATATAAAATACTGTATGATAACTATAAGAATCAATCAGAGGAGGTTAGAAAGAATTGGGAAGAGAGACTGGATAAGCAATTTACAAGGAACAATGGGAAGACATAGGTTTGGCTCCCAAGTATGAAATGAAGTCTAGAACGCATAGGATTCTTGCTAGGAAGTGCTTGCATAGGTATTTTTATACGCCAAACAGATGCCAAAGAACTTTTCCTCAGGTAGATGGCAGATGTTGGCGTTATGATGGGGAAGAAGATGCAACTAGGAACATATGTTCAGAGAGTGTAATGAGTTGGCAGACTTTAAAGATTCCCTGCGGAGTACTCTGTCAGAAATATTGGGTGAACAAATGGGTGTAACTAAGGAAATGATTCTTTTGAGCTGGGACACAGGATCTGGATTACCTAGACACAGTAAGGTCTTATTAAGTTTAATTCTGGTGGCCACCAAAAAAGCAATTACTAGAAAATGGAAATCAAAGATTAAACCACCTGTACTTGAAGTACTGAATGCTGTAATAGAGATAAAGTAACTGAAAGTGTGATCTTGTTAAAAGGGAAGAAGGAAATTATATAGAAATAAATGGAAATTATGGGGACAATACATGCAGAATAATGATCAGGAGGCGTGAGGTTTAAGGGAAGGCAGGAACTGAGCAATTTATTTAATGTTGGACTGATGACAGTTATAGGAAAAGAACATATGTGATGTATAATGTATGTAACTAGAAAAATATTACTGTTTGTTTTCTTTTATATTAATGTAGGCTTGCCTAGGTCTTAAGTGAGAATTTAACAAAGGTGTTAAAAAAAATGTCGGCACCCCTAGTGGATGTACAGACTAGCTGGTCCAGAGCACTTCTGTTAACAAAGTCCAGGAATTTCTGGACCTCTACAATGGAAGTTGTGTATGCTCGTATTGGGGATTACTTTAAGTCATCAAGGACTTTGTACTGGTTCAATAAAGAGTGACTCCAGTACATTTAAGTATGCAGTACATGTGTCCTGGATCACAGAGGGTTACACTGTATATGACTTTGCTTATGACCAGTGTTGAGGTGTGACTTTTTCTGCTGAATATTAAGAGACTTCCACCTTTTGTCTGTTATGAGCAGTAGCTGGTCTAAATGTATGGAAGGCATTACAGAGATGCATTGCCGGGGTGCTGTCCACAGCTTTAAACCATATCTCCTTTGCTACACAGACATCTACATTCTCCAGGGTAAGGAAGGCTTGCAGGGAGTAGAGTTTTCTGTTTAGACTCCTGGCATTGAACAGTAATACCACCAGGTTGTCCTGGCCTTTTGTACTACGTTGGAAATTTTATCAGGTTGGTATTACCTAAAAAAAGGCATCACGGAGGGGGGGTGGGCTGACAAAGTTTTAGCTAATATACATATGTGTGTGTATATGTGCTAGTGGATGTAGGGGCACAGACCCCTCATCAGCAGGAGGGAGTGAAGGGGGATGCAAAAATGACTATTTCTTGTATTTTGCACTGTTTAGTACAGAGATTTCTTAAGTCTGTGGTTTTGTGTGAATGAAACATATTTCTCTAACATGATATCAGAAAAGGCAATGGCTCAGTGGTTAAGGTGTTTGCCTTTCATCTGCAAGGTGCAAGGTTTGATTCTTGCCACTGGAAAGAGATCTACTTATTAAAGATATATATTTTAAACCTTGTCATCACAATAAACCAAACATGCTGGAGGGATAGGTTCCTGACCAAGAGACTCCCCAGACTCTGGAATAGACTGCCCGTACATGTCAAGCAGAGCGCCTCTTTGGCCCTCTTCAAAAGGAACCTTGACGATTGGATGGGAGAAAGGAAATTCACCCCGGGGATCACGTCAGTCGCCCTGCTAGACAGGGGTCCAGGGAAATAAATAGAGCGGGAAGAAATAGCCATGGAATTGTTATGGCTAGGCTTGTATAGGCCCTGGGGCCGATAGCCTAGTACCAACCTATGATATTAAGCTGCTTCTGAACAAATGAACACAATATTACATTATGTCCACCAGATGACAGCATTGTAAGGCAGTATACTCATAGCATGACTACAGTGACTCAAAGCTTTTCTGCAAGATGCTATATGGAAATGAGTAACGTAATTTTTACTTTCAAGTATGTTTCTTAACTGGGTATCAAAAGAGAAAAATGAAAAATGGTTTATTATTATCTTAATTTTTCACCACAGTTTTTTAATGTTTGAATAGTTTGCTACTGATTGGTTTATTTTTTTCCACATGGCTAAATGAAATATTTAACAAGGCAATGTATGGGGTATCAAAACGATTCAAATGTTTGCAAAACCCTGGTCTGTTCTAGTACTGGAGGAGTCTCTTTATCAAAGAATAAAGGACTCTGCTGTTTAAAGGTCCTGGAAGTCTTTGTGTTTTGTATTGTTGGATGATTGTTTGTGCGCCTGAGTGTGTTGTGGTATTACTATCTATCTATATATATATATATATATATATACACACACACACACACACACACACACACACACACACACACACACACACACACAAGCATATATTATGTATGCATTGTATGTATATGTAGGGGCAGAGTCTCCTCATTGAGAGGATGGGTTGCAGGCAGGGTTGCCAAACATCCCTATTTGAGCGGGATTGCCCCAGGATCAGCAGCCCGATCCAGAGTCCCACAATGCAAGTTTAAATCCTGGCGAAACAGCCCTCTGCTTTTTTTTTTTTGATTGGCCCGTATACCGGCATATGGGCCAATCAAAAATCGATAAACACGGAGCTGCTTGTGTTTAATGCAGAATATCAGGCAGTTCCCCATTAAACACTGCTCCATTTTTCGAGTTTTTTTGATTGGCTCGTATACCGGCATAAGGGCCAATCAAAAATCGCTAAACACGGAGCTACTTGTGTTTAATACGGAACTGCTTGATGTTCTGTATTAAACAAAAGTAGTTCCGTGTTTAAAGACTTTTTTTTTTGGTCCTCACTTAGCGTGAAAGACCTTTTTTTTTTGGGTCCTCAATTCGTCTCTACCCAGCCAGTCGGAAATCTGGCAGGGGACTGCAAAAATTACCATTTCTTGTATTCTGCCCTGTTTAGTACAGACAGTTCTTAAGCTTGTTAATTTTGTGTACTTTTTCATAGCAACGATGCTTTGTGTCTCAACTAATGGAGTTAGTAAATGTTTCTGTCTTTTCCAATCACCCTATATGGCTAAAAACTCCTTCTATCCAAGTATAACCAACTCTTAAATTATATCTTTGTCTTATTATCAACCCTTCTTTCCTTCACATTTATTCTCAAACTTCAAAGAAGAAGGAACTTTAAGACAGGAATAAGAGGTTAGACCTGAAGAGGAGGTAACACTAAACTGGCACTCCATCTATTAGTAAATGTTTGCTCTTTAAAGGTTTAATGGTAGCCAGATGCAAACCTCTGAACTAAGACTATGGATTGCAATGACCTTTTAAGAGAAGAACTCACCTTGATGGTGCCACTGATGCTTGAATAGCTGAAGGTTGCCAGGGGAGGTATACAAGCAATTCATTTATGCACAAAGCTGTTACATAATGAAGTGATCCTCTAATGTGGCAGGGCCGGATCTAGTGCAATGCGGGCATATTAAAAAAAAAAAAAAGATTCAGGTTCGTTGGCAAGCATACAATTTGTACACTATATGGTGTGTGCTTCAGCCATAAGCCAGTTATTCAGATATAAAATTTTTTCCCACCTAACTCATATTAGAATGCTGTGTGTTGTGACGAGCTCTTAAACTGACTACTTGCAGTCTGTTTGACAAATTAATATACCCTTATGCCTGAATTACTCATGTGTGTGGGGTGAGTCTATGTATATCTATTATCTATATATACACAGACAGACACATGCCATTTCATCAGAAAAGCTATATGGCTATTTCTACAGTTGTAACATGCAGATGCTACAGTACCATGCCATGCTTTAAAGCCATTAAAGCTATGGTGACAAATTCAGAGGTGTGCTGCAATGGAAGCACCTAGGATAGAATTGCAGTCTAAGTTTTTGTGGTGCACTATACAGATGATACCATATCCCTTTCTGGTAACTGACCACTAGCTGATATACCTCTAGGTATGACTGGAGAGTTAGAATGGAAATGAGCATGTACCTGAATGTAACTTGGAAACACTTTCAGGCTGGTAAACCACTAAGGATTACAGTCAGCCAGTGATGTCAGCCATTAGAGTTTCACAGTTTTTCTTTCAAAAATACATAGATCTCTGATGTTTGCCTGATATAAATGCTCTGTTTTTTATTCTATTTGTTAGACAATAAAATCCCAGGACCACTGTCTGGTTAAGTAACTTGCTCATAGTTGCACAGTAGGCTACTGAAGCTACAAAGAACTACACCCTTGACTTCAAGAAGCAGCTCATTAAGAGTTTAGAGCCTTAACTGACCACACTAACTGACCGACCTTCTTCATTCACTTCATCATTTTCTGTTTAATCACTAAGTATAACAGTCAGTCAATAATTCTGGTTATTAGAGTTTCGCTGTTACTGTTGTTGACACTTAAGGGTCTGAGCTGTTAAATGCTTCCTGTAGTAAAAGAGTTTGAACACTTCCACCTCCATCTGCCTACTGTGTGCATTTAAAGGACAACAATGGGATTCTGTTATTAAATGCTCAATTTCTTTGTCCTTTTTCTCCCTGTTATTGTCCCTGCTATGAATAAACAACAACACAGCATTTAAAATATTTTAACTTGACTGTTTCTCTCCACTAGAACAGTACCTTACTGTACTGTGGTGGTTTCACTTTCAAAAAACTTTTATCCTGCCCTTGCTGCAGTCTCCAATTCATTGATGTCATCAAGGCCACTGAATACAGGTAGTTTTCTGGCCAGTTGCCTCCCTAAACTGACATCACCATGACTGTCCTAAAAACCCACCCATGCTGTGATGTCACAGCTCCCTGGTCCTTCCCATACCCATACAGAAAGTGAAGGCTGCCCTTAGCACTTTGACAGTTAGGGAAGGTAGGTGTGAAGGGGGATGGGAGATGAGTTAAAGTATTACAATTCAGGCTTCACAAAAAAAATGCAGTTTAGCCGTTCTAAAAAGCAGCAGCAGTAAAAAGCACTTTGAAAGACTGTTCTATGGCATTTGCACTGTTTGTGTTTTAAGTAGTCATTGAACGGCATGAAACAAGAAGTTATGTACTCACCATAACGTTCGATGTATGTAGTCCAGCTCGCCTCACATTCTTACCCTTGGGTTCGGCTCTGACTCGGCCATACTCTAGCTCAAAGTCTTCAATTGGCTCATGGCTAAAAGGTATCCCATGCTGCAATGTGCCTATCCCCAGATCTTGTTTGCGGCAAGCTCACATACACACACCAACACGCTGAGAGGAAGAACCAACCCAACTAATCAAAAAGGAGGGATGAAAACAGAGACTAAACCTCTAGGTCCTCCAGGAGGGGATAGGTGGGTGGTTTAGTAAGAATGTGAGGCGAGATGGACTACATACATCGAACGTTATGGTGAGTACATAACTTCTTGATGTTATGTAGTCCAATCATGCCTACATTATTACCCTTGGGACAGCGTCCCTAGCATCTAAACCTTGGATGGCTCACTGGAAAATACTCCTGAGCACTCTGGAACCAAAGAAAGATCTGCCTCTAGATATCAGATCCAATTTGTAGTGACTAATAAAGGTGTGAGGCGATGCCCATGTGGCTGCAGCACAAATATCATCCATAGACATCCTAGCCTGAAAAGCAGTAGAGGTAGACACCGATCGTGTAGAATGAGCCTTCACTTTAAAGGGCAATTCCTTGCCATTTGAAGTATAAATGAAGGAAATGCAACTAGAAATCCATCTGGACAGAGTTACTTTAGAAACTGGAGCCCCAAGTCTATTGTCTGAGAATGAGACAAAGAGTTGATCTGATTTCCTAATATCTTTAGTTCTATGTAGATAGAAACGCAATTGTCTGTGAACATCTAGCTGATGAAACTTAAATTCTGCCCTGTTAGAGAATTCAGGGAAAAATACAGGCAGCTCAATGGACTGGTCGAGGTTGACAACCGAAGCAACCTTAGGCATAAAGTAAGGATTAGGTCTTAGAGAAACCCTATCCTTGTGAAATACCAAGTAAGGGGACCAAACCAATAAAGTTTGGAGTTCAGAGACCCGCCTAGCCGAAGTGATGGCTATCAAAAAGATTGCCTTCCAAGACAAAAATTTAATGTCACAAGTTGCTGTGGGCTCAAAAGGAGGCGAGGTAAGCTGCTGTAACACAAAATTGAGGTCCCATGGCATTACAGGATCAAAGCCTGGAGGTCGAAGTAGCATAGTGCCTTTCAGAAAAGCGCTACAAAGTCTGTGCGCCATTAGATTGGGTTCATTAGCAACATGAAAAGTGGAAATGGCTGCCAACTGCACTTTGATAGTTGCCGCAGATGACCCTGGCTGAACAGTTCATAGGTTCATAGGTTCATACTAGGCTATCTGCCCTAGGGCATTTATAAGCCTAGCCAGAGTGTGTTTGGCTTTCGCCACCCATTTTAAATTCATTTTGCTATGCCCGTTTTTGAGGTTAGTATACTGTGCCTCTGTCTAACAGTGACACAGAAGTGATACCCGGGGTAAACCTATGATCCCCCATCCACTCATCAAGATTCCTCTTGAAGAGAGTCAATTAGGGACTCTGCCTAACCTGGACTGGGATTTTATTCCAGAGTGAAGGGAGCCTCTGGGTTATGAATCTGTCCCTCCAGCATGTCCTATTTATTTCAGTGCTGAGGTTCAAGTCTCTCGAGCGTGTAGCTCGATGGGATTTGGATTTTCTGAGGTGCAGCATGTCCATTAATTCCAGGTTGGACATGGCTTTATACGTCAGGCACAGATCGCCTCTGAGCAGGCGGTATGCCACTGAGTAGAGCTGGAGTTTCTTTAACCGGGCAGCATATGACATCTGGTTGAGCCCTTTGATCCTCTTGGTGAGGTACTTTTGGGGTCTTTCCAGTTGCTGCAGGTGTCTGGTAAGGTACATCCCAAAAGGGGCATTGTACTCAATTATGGGCCTGATGAGGGATGAGTAAAGAGGCATGATGACCTCCCCTGATCTAGATGTGAATCCCTTCATGATTAGGTGGGCTATATAAAATGTTTTTCTAACCACTTTGGCCACATGTTTGTCAAATGAGAGATTGCTATCAACTTGGGTCCCCAGGTCCCTAATTACTTCTTCCGTACTTAATGGATTACCACTTATGTGGTAATTTGTGGGCACTTTGTTTTTGCCAAAGGGGATGACTATACACTTTTTGGCATTTAGCTTGAGGCCATGGCTCTGGCACCAGTTGTCTGTTTCTATGAGGCCCTTTTGGAGGATGCTTGTGTCGGCTGAAGAGTCGCTTATGGTGCCCAGTTTGTAGTCATCTGCGAACTTGGTCAGCCGCAGTCCTTCCGTGTTGGCCTGTACCTCTGAGAAATGTATACCGAACAAGAGAGGTCCCAGGACTGAGCCTTGTGGGACGCCACTTGTAAATGGTTTGGAGTCTGACATGGCTCCAGCAATACTAACCATGTGGGTTCTGTCCTTGAGCCAGTTTGCAACCCATCTAGTGACATAGGGGTTTATATTTAAGCTGGTGAGCTTATCTATAATGCCCGAGTGGGGTATTGTATCGAAGGCTTTTGTGAGGTCCAGGTAGGCTGTGTGGACCACCTTCAGATCGTCAATGGCCTTGGTGACTGTTTCAAAGAAATCAACCAGGTTTAAGAGGCAGGATCTGCCCTTAACAAAGCCGAACTGGGTAGGATCCAGTGTCTGTAGGTCCCCAATATCTTTATTTATAAGGTCCATGATGATCCTTTCCATAGCTTTGCAGACCAAGCTAGTCAGGCTTATGGGGCGATAGTGTTCCAGGATCCGTTGAGGCACCACCTTTGTGGAGAGGGACCACTGTTGCTGTACGCCACTCTTTGGGTACATATCCTGTAGTAAGACTGAGATTGAACAGTAGTTTTATGTTTGGGTTTATCTCTTCTTGGAGTTCATGTAGGACGCAGCCCGGGACACCGTCTGGTCCCACTGATGCTGTGTTTTTTGCTTTGGAGAGGGCGGCTCTTACCTGAGCATCTGAGATGTCAGGGGCAGCACTCTGCTGGGATAGATATTTGCCCTTTTGGTGGGGAGTTTGCGCTGAACCTGTCAGCTAGGATGTTGGCAATGTCTGTGGGTTCGGTGTATTTTTTGTCATTTTGGACTAATTCTGAGCATATCTGGGAATTCCCACCCAGGTTCCTAACATAACTAAAGAAAGCCTTGTGATTATCCTTAGTGTCCTGTGCAATTTTTCTCTCGAAGCTGGCCTTAGACGATTTTATGAGTGCCCGTAGATTTTTGCTAATACTGATCAGAGATGCCTTCCCTTTTGGGATTTTGCTCTATCATGTAGTAGCTTCCTCCTTCTATTGTATAGTTTGTTTATGGCTGGGGTCCACCAGACAGGATGTCTGCCTTTGGAGGATTGGGTCTTGGTTTTATTTGGGATTGCATGATCCATGCATTCCTAAAGGTGTTCATAGAATGCGTTTATAAAGGATTCTGCGGTCTGGGCCGTATTTTCCACAGGCCCGGGGGCTTTGAAGGATTCCACCTCGGTTTTGAGGAGTCTGAAATTTGCTTTAGAGAAGTTTTTCGCTGTGGTTTTCTGGGCAGGGGGTGGGGTCGGGATGTGAATATCCAGTGAGATTAGTTTATGGTCTGATCTTACCAGTGAGGGATACACTTCTGGTCTGGAGCATAGAGTCCCCATGTTGGTGATGATCAGGTCCAGTATGTTTTCCCCTCTTGTGGGAGTGGTAACAAGTTGTTCCATAGCATTTGAGTTTATAAATTCTAGGAACTTTTGGGCTAGGGTGTTGGAGCTAGAGTAATGCTCCCAGTCTATGTTTGGGTAGTTGAAGTCGCCCAGTATAATGGTGTTTGGAGAGACCTTCATATTCTCCAGTGTTCTCAGGAAGGCCGAGTGGAGTTCCTGGGTTTGGGAGGGTGGTCTGTAGCAGGCTATAAACTGGAAGGCAGTTTTACCCACTGTTAGTTGCACATGGATAGTCTATGATGCTTCGTGCTGTGCCACCAACCTGGAGGTGTGGGTATCTTTGACGAATATTGATACCCCCCCTCCTTTTGTGGTTCGGTCCAAATTTTGGGGCCGAAAAGCATGGTATGAGGTATAACCTGGTAGTGCTGGGGTGATCTCGGGAACCTTGAACCAGGTTTCTGTTATTGCACAGATATCGATGTTCTCCATGCTAAGGTTTAGACTTCTGGTGTTGAGTAGCATTACTGTTAGGTTCTTATCCCTTGTGATACCTATGAAGGTGGGTTTGTCTTTTGAGCCTTGCCTAAAAAAGGCACTATGGGGGTAGCAAGAGCCTTTGCCAATATCCGAAAGACCAGGGGTGATAGGTGCAAGCCGTCCCTAGCGAAGCATCGTGGCTTGTCGAGCATGTCATCCCAGGCTGACAGGCATTGGATCCCCTTTGAATGACACCAATACTTAAACCAATTGTTGAAATTGATCATCTTGTCTTCATATTGTGGTATCATTCTTGGTGAAGGTAAGATGCTACTCAAGGTCAGGGTCATACCGGCCTGGGCTACATGCTCAGAGAGCTCCTCTATGTCTCTTTTCATGTAGTCCAGGGAGGTACGTCTCAGGTCATTCACACCAGCATGGATAATGACTGAGTCATATTTGTACTTGCCTTGGAGTGACCTGAGTGCTTGTGTTATGTGGTGGATCCTAGCGCCTGACAGGCAGCTCACCGTGACCTTCTCCTTGTTTAGCCTGGTGTGCGGGACGTCAGTGTGCCTGACGATAGAGTCACCTATTACAAGTGTATCAGGTGTGTTGTTTAGCCTTAAGGGCTGTGAATGTTCGGCACACTGGCTTTGTGAGCTATGTGTTGCACGTGTTTTGTTTTGGGGTAGCGGTTGCTTGGGTGTCTGCTTTGGAGGTCTCTGCTGCTTAGGCAGATTTTTATTTAGATCCTCCGAGTATGTTTTTGTGTGTTTATGTGTTTGGTTTGCTGTCGTGGTAGGTCTATGTGAGACTGGAATTGTAGTGAGTGTGGTTCCCTTTTCCTCCTGACTGGTTACGCCAGTACTGAGTTGAGAGAGCTTAGCCTCCAGTTTGGCTATATGGTTGCATCTCTCACATGTGTTGGAATTTGTTGGGAGGAGGAGAGGGTTGTCTCTGTACATGAGGCAGTTGTAACATTGCCTCAAGATTCCCAGATTCACCAGCTGGACCAGAGAGGAGATTGACAACTGACCTTTGGACATGCTAGAATAGTATTGGGAATTCCTTTATAATTGAAAAAAAGGGCCAATTTGGAAAAAGGTACTCAAGGGGAGTTTGTGAGGGTGTAGTGCTTTTAATTTTTTAGCGCTGACCTATATAATTGCTTTAGTGAGCAAGTGCCAGGTAACTTAAATGCAATGTGCTACAGGTAACTTAAATGCAAAAACGACAAACAGTAACTTTCATTTAAGAGAAACAAGGAAATAAGTACAGTAAGCAATGCAGATATCACTAGGGATCCACAGAAGTGCTGAAAAGCTGCGTTTTAGGTGGAATTAGCGTTTCATGGAAATAACAAGCAAACAAACAACAAGCATACAAACAAAGCTAGATTCAGCAGGCCTGGATCTAGTCTATGCTACAGCAAACAAGGTGTACCAATTTCAGTAAGAAACTTTTCAAATATGCAGGCACTATAAGCCTTTAACCAGAAATTCCCAGCTCAGAAGGGCAGAGTCCAGCCTCTCCTCCCACAAGAGTGCAGACCACGAACCTTCTTAATGTAAAATAACTGGCCTGAAGCCCAAGTGCTTAAACCAGAACTAATACACTTTTAGAATAACAGACACTGAGCCCTCAATCAGCAGTTCCCAACTTAGAAGGATGTAAGCTACCTGTCCTGCAACCACAGTGCAGGCCACAAACCTTCCTAATGTAAAACAACTGGTCTGAAGCCCAAGTGCTTAATCCAAAAGACTTAGAATGATAGCTACACTTTAATCAAGTTACTACCAAGCAGTAATAAATACAATTGAATACTTTAAAGAATGCATGGATTAGTGCTCAAGTTATACAAACAAAGCTAGATTCAGCAGGCCTGGATCTAGTCTATGCTACAGCAAACAAGGTGTACCAATTTCAGTAAGAAGCAGTTCAAATATGCAGGCACTATAAGCCTTTAACCAGAACTTCCCAGCTCAGAAGGGCAGAGTCCAGCCTCTCCTCCCACAAGAGTGCAGACCACGAACCCTCTTAATGTAAAATAACTGACCTGAAGCCCAAGTGCTTAAACCAGAATCAATACACTTTTAGAATAACAGACACTGAGCCCTCAATCAGCAGTTCCCAACTTAGAAGGATGTAAGCTACCTGTCCTGCCACCACAGTGCAGGCCACAAACCTTCCTAATGTAAAACAACTGGTCTGAAGCCCAAGTGCTTAATCCAAAAGACTTAGAATGATAGCTACACTTTAATCAAGTTACTACCAAGCTGTAATAAATACAACTGAATACTTTAAAGAATGCCTGGATTAGTGCTTAAGTTATACAAACAAAGCTAGATTCAGCAGGCCTGGATCTAGTCTATGCTACAGCAAACAAGGTGTACCAGTTTCAGTAAGAAGCAGTTCAAATATGCAGGCACTATAAGCCTTTAACCAGAAATTCCCAGCTCAGAAGGGCAGAGTCCAGCCTCTCCTCCCACAAGAGTGAAGACCACAAACCCTCTTAATGTAAAATAACTGGCCTGAAGCCAAAGTGCTTTAACCAGAATTAATACACTTTTAGAATAGCAGACACTGAGCCCTCAATCAGCAGTTCCCAACTTAGAAGGATGTAAGCTACCTGTCCTGCCACTACAGTGCAGACCACAAACCTTCTTAATGTAAAACAACTGGTCTGAAGCCCAAGTGCTTCAACTAAAAGGCTTAGAATGAGTTACAACAAGCAGTAATAAATACAACTGAGCACTTTTAAGATGACGCAAAAGCAAAATAAAGTAGGAAGAAACACAAATACAGTAAAAGCAGATACATTTCTTTTTTTGTTGAGTGAGCAAATGAGATGGGCCCAGGAGGAGTATCCAAGTGCAAATTTACAAGAGGGGCGGGCAGTTTCAAAGCCACCAAGATTAACACCAAGACAAAAACAGGGAGGGTGGGTGGGGACCTACTGAAAAAACAGTCAATTTCCAGCTAGATATTGCTCAATGCAACACAAACAAATTACTTTAAATCATGTATTATTTGATAAAAGTGCAGGTAAAAATCTACTTAACTCCACTCATGTAGGTCTCAGTTGGCCAAAGCTCACAGTTTAAACAGAAAACAATTCACTGTACCACTTGCATAAGACAGAAACCGAATAACAATGAGGTAAACTACCCCCACTTATCACTGGCTATGCAGGTTTTTTAACAAGCCTTAACTGAAAATACCACTTGTATAAGACCTACTGAAAAAACAGTCAACTTCCAGCTAGATATTGCTCAATGCAACACAAACAAATTACTTTAAATCGTGTATTATTTGATAAAAGTGCAGGTAAAAATCTACTTAACTCCACTCATGTAGGTCTCAGTTGGCCAAAGCTCACAGTTTAAACAGAAAACAATTCACTGTACCACTTGCATAAGACAGAAACCGAATAACAATGAGGAAAACTACCCCCACTTATCACTGGCTATGCAGGTTTTTAACAAGCCTTAACTTAAAATACCACTTGTATAAGACCTACTGAAAAAACAGTCAACTTCCAGCTAGATATTGCTCAATGCAACACAAACAAATTACTTTAAATCGTGTATTATTTGATAAAAGTGCAGGTAAAAATCTACTTAACTCCACTCATGTAGGTCTCAGTTGGCCAAAGCTCACAGTTTAAACAGAAAACAATTCACTGTACCACTTGTATAAGACAGAAACCGAATAACAATGAGGTAAACTACCCCCACTTATCACTGGCTAGGCAGGTTTTTTAACAAGCCTTAACTAAAAATACCACTTGTATAAGACCTACTGAAAAAACAGTCAACTTCCAGCTAGATATTGCTCAATGCAACACAAACAAATTACTTTAAATTGTGTATTATTTGATAAAAGTGCAGGTAAAAATCTACTTAACTCCACTCATGTAGGTCTCAGTTGGCCAAAGCTCACAGTTTAAACAGAAAACAATTCACTGTACCACTTGTATAAGACAGAAATCAAATAACAATGAGGTAAACTACCCCCACTTATCACTGGCTATGCAGGTTTTTTAACAAGCCTTAACTGAAAATACCACTTGTATAAGACCTACTGAAAAAACAGTCAACTTCCAGCTAGATATTGCTCAATGCAACACAAACAAATTACTTTAAATCGTGTATTATTTGATAAAAGTGCAGGTAAAAATCTACTTAACTCCACTCATGTAGGTCTCAGTTGGTCAAAGCTCACAGTTTAAACAGAAAACAATTCACTGTCCCACTTGTATAAGACAGAAACCGAATAACAATGAGGTAAACTACCCCCACTTATCACTGGTTATGCAGGTTGTTTAACAAGCCTTAACTGAAAATACCACTTGTATAAGACCTACTGAAAAAACAGTCAACTTCCAGCTAGATATTGCTAAATGCAACACAAACAAATTACTTTAAATTGTGTATTATTTCATAAAAGTGCAGGTAAAAATCTACTTAACTCCACTCATGTAGGTCTCAGTTGGCCAAAGCTCACAGTTTAAACAGAAAACAATTCACTGTACCACTTGTATAAGACAGAAACCGAATAACAATGAGGTAAACTACCCCCACTTATCACTGGCTATGCAGGTTTTTTAACAAGCCTTAACTGAAAATACCAATTGTATAAGACCTACTGAAAAACAGTCAACTTCCAGCTAGATATTGCTCAATGCAACACAAACAAATTACTTTAAATCGTGTATTATTTGATAAAAGTGCAGGTAAAATCTACTTAACTCCACTCATGTAGGTCTCAGTTGGCCAAAGCTCACAGTTTAAACAGAAAACAATTCACTGTACCACTTGTATAAGACAGAAACCGAATAACAATGAGGTAAACTACCCCCACTTATCACTGGCTATGCAGGTTTTTTAACAAGCCTTAACTGAAAATACCACTTGTATAAGACCTACTGAAAAAACAGTCAACTTCCAGCTAGATATTGCTCAATGCAACACAAACAAATTACTTTAAATTGTGTATTATTTGATAAAAGTGCAGGTAAAAATCTACTTAACTCCACTCATGTAGGTCTCAGTTGGCCAAAGCTCACAGTTTAAACGTGATTGAGAAAGAAATTCTAAAACTGATGAAATAGGAGCTGTATAGGGATCAATCTGCCTTTCATGAGCCCAAATGGAGAATCTCTTCCACTTACTGGAATAAATCTTCCTAGCAGAAGGCTTGTGGGAAGAAGACAGAATATGAACCACCTCCGGGGAAAAATCATGAAGCCTGACTAGGAATGGAATTGGAGCAGCCATGCTGTCAACTTGAGGGTCTGAATGGAGGGATGGAACTGCCCTGACATATGAGTCAACAGATTTGGCTCTGGGTCCAGAATTCACGGATCGTCCATTAGATAAGGGTGGAGAAAAGGAAACCAAATCTGATGAGGCCATTGTGGTGCAATCAGTATCATCTTGCTTCCCAAGGATTGTGCTTTCTGAATAACCTTCATTATCAGGGGGACTGGTGGGAAGGCATAGAGAAGACCGGCGGGCCAATTGTGAACTAGAGCATCCCTGGGTACCTTCCCCTTCGGGGGGATAAGGGTGAAGTAGCTGCTGCATTTGGCATTGAGGAGGGTTGCAAATAGATCGCAGCAAGGCTGACCCCATCTGCGGAAAATCCACTCTGCCACTGGTTCGTTCAGGGACCACTCATGAGGCATCATAATAGCTCTGCTCAGCCTGTCGGCAATCACGTTGGACTTGCCCGGTATGTGCGTTGCCACTAGAAAGCTTCGGGAAGATACTGCCCACTGCCACACTCGAAGTGCCTCTCTGCAAAGGGGATATGTCCTGGTTCCTCCCTGTTTGTTCAGATACCATACCACTGACATGTTGTCTGAGTGGATTGCAATTGTCTCATGAGGAAGAAAGCCCTGAAGTGCTTGCAACGCTAATAGCACCACTCTCATCTCCAAGACATTGATATGCAAATGGGTCTCGTGCTCTTGCCAAGTGCCTTGGACTGTCCTGCCAAGAGAATGCCCCTCCCCCAATCTGGGAGGAATCCGTGGTCAGTCAACTGGAAAAGGAAGAACGAAAGGCATGCCCACGTTGAGATTGCTGGTCTGAAGCCACCAGTGCAGATCCTGTTTGCACTTGTCTGTAATCAGAATAAGATAGGAGAGCAGGAGATGCTGTAGAGACCATTAGGCAAAAAGTAGCCACTGAAGAAGCCTCATGTGTAGTCTCACAAGAGGAACTAGCATAATCGTGGCAGCCATGGTCCCTAATAACTTGAGGACCACTTTTGCCTGGACCTTCTTCAATGGTAGCAAAGCGTAGACCTGCTGCTGTAAAACCTGAATTCTCTCTTCTGGTAGGAAGGCCCTCATGAGCACCATGTCTAATTTGGCGCTGATAAAGGTAACATGCTGCGAGGGCAACAAGGCAGACTTTTCCCAATTCAGAGTAATTCCTAGACTTTTGCACAGTGCAATAGCGGCATCCCTGGTCTGTAGCAGTAGATGCCTGGTGGTGGCAGACAGGAGCCAGTCATCCAGGTACGGAAACACTTGGAATCCCTGACGTCTTAAGTGAGCCGTTACCACTGCCATGCATTTGGTGAACACCCTGGGGGCTGTGGTGAGACCAAAGGGCAGGGCGTAAAACTGAAAATGACTGGCTCCCAGCTGGAAGTGTAAGTGACTTCTGGATGCCCTGTCTATCTTGATATGGTAGTAAGCATCCTTGAGGTCAGTGGAGCACATCCACACATCTTTCCCTAATAATGGGAGAATTGACTGTAACGTGACCATGTGGAACTTGGACTTCTCTACATGAAGGTTCAAACGGCTGAGATCCAAGATGGGTCTCAGGTCCCCTGTTCTTTTCGGCACCAAAAAGAATCTGGAGTAAGTCCCTAATCCTACTTGGTCTGAGGAGACAGGCTGGATGGCTCCCTTTGACAGCAACTTTTGTACTTCTAAAGTTGCGGAATCCCTTTGACTGGGTGGAACATCTGGGATTTTTTGTTTGGAGGGGGATAAGAAAGAAGGGGAATATGATAACCTCTGGAAATTATCTCTAATACCCACTTGTCTTGGGTGATGTCTCGCCAGACTTCTGGGTATAGAGAAATGCGACCCCCGACTGGCTCCAGAGACGCACAGTCAGGCCTCCTCTCAAGAGCACTGGAAGAGAGAACCACGAAAGGAATCGCAGTCCCCCTGGTTACGCGGGCCTCCTCTGCCTCTAGGGTGGTGTCTACCTGAATTTCCACCCCCTCCTCTGCCTCTGGAGGTGGAATCACTCTGTGCATTGTGAAAAAACCTCTGCAACTTTCTGAACCACATTTTTCCACCCTTCTGGCTCTTGGGGTAAGGTCTAGAAGGCATGGAAAAATGGACTCCCATGGCAGACAGGGTTTTTCCTTCCTGCTCGCACCTAGTGAGAATGTCCTTCACCTTGGTTCCAAATAAGGATGAACCGTCAAAGGGGGCGTTGGTGAAAGCAAACTTGAAAGCCTCCGTGAAGTTGCACAGGCGCATCCAGGAGTGTCTCCTAAGAGAGACTCCGGAACCCACAGCCCTGCTCGCTCCATCGGCTGCGTAAGAGATCAGCCTCATGGAGGAGTTGGTAATGGAATTTAGGGTAGACATCTCAGCATTGACCTTCTGAGCCACAGCATCAGAAACGTTACCCTGTAGAGAATCTCCCAGCTCTTTTAGGAGATCTCTCTGGAGCCGTGTAAAATGCAAAAAATAGTTCAGCGACCGCAGTGTAAAGGCTGCTGAAGAGAACACATGCTTCCCATACCTGTCTATAGCCCTAGACTCCTTGTTAGGGAATGGACGGTAGATGAAGTTTCTGCAAGTTCCTTCTTGGTGGCTGCTGCCACCACCATGGCATCTACTGGAACACCTTTCGTAAGAAATTCTCTGTCAGGGGGAGCAGACAAAAACTTGTTGGGTCTCCTAGGGGCCGGTTCCACAGTGTCTGGAGTTTCCCACACCTTTCGACAAACGAGGTCCAGGAGCTCGCTGAACAGGGGAGAAACCCAAGAGGCGGAGGGTTGAGACCCAAAGGCCTTCAGGAACACTAACTACTCCTCTGAAGGGGCTTTGGAGGGCCAGTCGCCTCTCTGTCTCAATATTTCCAGGATATCTGAGAAAGAGATATCATCAGAAGACAACTTGGGGGACCCCTCTGACTCCTCGAGGTCAGTGTCAGATGTGAGAGACTCATCTTGGGAGTCAATGTGCTTCCTCTTGCACACTCTCTTTCTGGGGGGTTCCTCAGGTAAAAACTCTGGGGAGGCCTCAGAAAGTTGGGGACCACTCACGGAGGTATCCTGAGGCCTTGGGTCTCTGTTGTCCCTGGATATAGGGTGATCTGTGACTGATATCGGTGCTGCAGGGGGAAGAGTGTCGGTGCCGTAAGATGCAGCTGACAACCTGGCCAGAACACTCTTCATGACCTCGAAAGCTGATCCCCCCAGCTCCAAAGGTCGACTGAGGAAGATACGGTAGTAGCCCTCGGAGCCGAGGAGATGAGGTCCAAAGCCGATGTCGGGCCCACGCTCACTCGAGCTGAAGCACTGAGAGGAAGGCTAGGAGCCGAAGAAGATCGATCCGAGACCTCCCTTTCGGGTCCAACCGGTGAACTGTGAATCCTGGACCCCATGGATGGTGCTGACGGGGTTGGAGCAGAGATCGGAGCTGAGATGCCAGAAGGGGCTACTGGACCAACCTCATGGCGTCCGACGGAACCAACAGCTCTGGCTCCGAAGAAAGGCTCGGAGGAGGAACAGCCAAAGATAAAGGGATGATGGGCTCCGGAACCGATTGGGCCAGAGCCAAAAGCAATTTAGCCAGCACCGATGACTGGAGCAGTTTCTTCACCACTCTATCGATATCGTCATCAGAAAGGGTCCTAGAGGACCTAGAGGATACGGTCAGGTATCTGGATCTCCCTGCAGAGGGAGACGTGTGAGTTGGAGAAACCGGTCAAAAAACTGGAGACCAGCTCCAAACTGGAAAATCTGTCACCGGCTCCATGAGACTGGGAGCCGATGTCGACATAATAGATGTGCTGTCTTCTGTTGGCCCCGAAGCCAGTGGAGCTGAAGAAGCAACTATAGTTCTGGTGATTTTCTCTGGAGGCTCCGAGGAAACTGACGGAGCCGGAGAGCGTTTCTTTGAGGATTTTTTTGTCTGTTTTTTTGTCCAGTTTGGAAGGAGAGGATCTGGAACTAGAAGACCTCTCCAAGTCTTCTTCAAAGGAAGGTTTCAGCAATCCTTTTAAAATAAGCTTGTTCTTCCTCTCTTGCAGCACACGGGGACTGAAAGCGTGGCAGAACAAGCAGGATTATTGGAGATGAATAGCCCCCAAGCAATACATGCACACTGAGTGCCCATCAGTCAATGACATCTTATTATTACATTTCACACACTTTTTAAAGCCTGACGGCCTGTGCTCTTTAGAATCCTAGGACATGCTGACAGAAAAAAAACACACACACAGGGAAAAACAGTAGGGACACCTTCACCAAAAATAACCAACAATAGAATGAGGAAAACTAGAGCCTCTAACTGAAAATGGCCTAGAGACCGCAGGATAACCACAGGGAGGACTAGGTCCTCTAAGTTAAACGGGCCTAGCCCAGGGGAATAAGCAGGAAAAAACCCCCCACCAGAACAGGCACACAACAAAACCAGCTAACGGGTATACTACAAAAATACAGAGGAGGACTATGTCCTCTAACTGAAACGGGCCTAACCCATAGACACCAAAAAAGGAACGGGATACCAAGAAAAAAAGGGCCAACAGAACAGGCCAAACAACCAGCAGAAGCAATACACACACACACCAGCTATGAAAATAGCTTTTGGAGCTACAATATTGAGAAATAAATCAAAAAATTATACTTAGCCATGGCCAAGAGTGAGACCACATCCGAGCATACGAGTGGCAAACGAGATCTGGGGATAGGCGTGTTGCAGCATGGGATACCTCTTAGCCACGAGCCAATTGAAGACTTCGAGCTAGAGTATGGCCGAGTCGGAGCCGAGGTTCGGCTCCAAACCCAAGGGTAAGAATGTAGGTATGATTGGACTACATAACATTGTTACTTAAAACTGACTTAAAGACAGCAGTGTATGCATGTAAAATCAATGCAGTGACAGGTGCTTCAGAAAGAAAGAGGCTTGCATGATGTAACTTTTTACAGAGGAGCACTGCATTTTGGGATACCTAAAGGCAAGCTAAGCAATCAGAATTACTTCAAGATGTCAGTCCTCATGTGGTCAGATTCAGAAATTACATATAAAAATATTTAAAAACTTGTAAATAAACCCAGGGTGGTGTTAAAATGTAGGAAACACCAAACCATGATGAAATAAACATGTTTTTTGAGTCTGTGGGTGCGGTTCTCTTTTAAGAAAGTCACTCAGACAGTATCCCAGGCTTACTCCTGAAAAGTGTAACTTTGCCCAGTGAATTTATCTGGTTAACAATATATAAGAGAATAAGATTTACAGTTTGGGCCCTTGTTTCCTCATTATTTATGGCTTTGCCCGGAATTATTGAGCAAAGAAGTTGAGAGATATCTGTGTCCTTTCCTTGTAAAATATGTGGCTTTCTGGCAAATAGGCATGGCATGTGGTCATTAAATAAAGACAAGACATGTGAGTTGCAGACTTTGTATTTTTTAGAGAAAATGGCTAATATAAAGCTTTTTATTGTAACAACTTTCTAAGTATATAAAATAAACATTGAAAATCTGTTCCTGATTTTTGAATCTTTGTCACTGATTCCTGAGCTAATACGTTTAATGGACAAAGGAAGGGTTGCAATGGATTCCACTGAGATATATTTCTTGGCCATTATTTATGAATAGATTAATTCACTTGCTCAGACATCTGACTTTCTATTGCTGCTTGACTGTTTTATTTGCTGTGAATAAACTGAACAGCATGAAGTCTACAAGTTTGTTAATATGTTATCTGTGAATACATTTTTAATTTAGAATTTTTTTTTGCCGGGACACAGGTGTGACATGCATTGTTATGCTATAACAGTCTGTCTGGTACTTAATGAAGATGAGTAGAGATGCTTCTGTAATGTAGGTTTCAGTTCTCTCAACCTTCATTTGTCTGTCTCTCTAATTAAGATGTTGTTTCTAGGCTGCCCCTAAAAGGGACTCTTGCATACAGCGGCCTATCATAAGCCATTAGCAAATGTGTTGCGTATTTGTCTTTTGAATTCCTGAACCTTTGACACAGACTCTAATTAGTGCTTTACTATATGTTATTTGATAGCATCCCAGCAACACTTGTAGTTTAATGGGTTGCCTGTTGCATTTTCAATAAATGGGTTAGTTCCAAGGGAAGAAAAGTTTACTGTGTACTAAGTCTACTTTCAATGTGAGAAAGTTTTGCTTAGCAAATGGCTGTTGGTATTTTGCTACAAAATGTGAAATAATTTTAAATTAAATCCAAATCTCTGTGATTACTGTAAAAGTAAAATAAAAACAGTGAGTGCATTGACAGAGTTTAGCAGTGTTTTATGGTAACTAGGGAGAGATGGCCATGTAACTGTATAATGGTATGGCTGAGTGGACCCTGTTCCATTCCCCTGCCTAAGGCCCCATTTGACCATGGACAATAAGTTGAACATTTAGTTTATTTACTTACATTTGCTTACCAGGGCAGTGCATTGATCAATACCGACTGATTTCAGGCTCAGCTATAAGCTCTGTGGCAGTAGTGTATTTCTGCATATGAAAAAAGATACAGGCTTTCCTCCTTCCCACATGCTACTCCATATTTATGGGTGTATTTATTCTTTAATAATAATCGACCAGAAATCTTTGGACATGGGCTGCTGAGCAACATTGGCTTGTAAAAAACATGAGTACATTGTTGCTTGTATAGACATTTGTATGTGTGAAACATAAAAGAAACTGCACTGTGCTTAAAACTGGAAAAAAGGCAAACCTCCTAATCTCAGTCAACCCTAGCCGACACAGCCCACCCCCATTTGAAAGGCTCTCAACATTCAGGACTGCTGCAGTAAAAGGATACCTTGTTGCAAAAGAACAGTGTGAAACATAAAAGAAACTGCACAGTGTACTGTGCTTAAAACTGTAAACAAGGCAAACCTCCAGATCTCGGTCAACCCCAGCCCACCCCCATTTGAAAGGCTCTCAATGTTCAGGACTGCTGCAGTAAAAGGATACCTTGTTGCAAAAGAACAGTGTGAAACATAAAAGAAACTCCACGGTGTATGTGCTTAAAACTGGAAACAAGGCAAACCTCCCAATCTTGGTCAGCCCCAGCCCACCCCCATTTGAAAGGCTCTCAATGTTCAGGACTGCTGCAGTAAAAGGATACCTTGTTGCAAAAGAACAGTGTGAAACATAAAAGAAACTCCAAGGTGTACTGTGCTTAAAATTGGAAACAAGACAATTAGCTACATATTTATGTTTAATGCACTGCAAGTTTTTACAGCTACCTTGGGACCCCACAGTACTAGCAGGAGCCGTGTTACTATCCCCAGACACTATTGCTTAGAAAGCTGATTAAGTCAGGACTGCATCTCTGTTATTTCTTTTCTAGCCAACAAGTAGGACTTACCCCTAGAAACTGTATGGCTGTTCTTTCAGTAATCAGCTCAAACTGACTGGCTCTGTAGTGTGGTCGGGTTGGGCCCTGCTCTGTTCACCTCACTCAGCTCATTCCGCTCCCCTACCCTACCCCCCAATTCTCACCCACCCCCACTATGCCCAACCTTATACCTAGCCATAGTCTCCTGACACACCTTCTCTACCAATCATCTGTTACAGCCTCACTTCAGTACCTCCCACGTACATCCCCACCCCACACCTACTTATTAGAATCTTTCAAACCACACCCCCACCCCACCTCCCTATACAAATACTACATTAACCTTTTCCTAGTTACATTAGAATGCAAGTCTTTCTACCCTTGCTCCTACTATCCCCTCACTTCCCTATCCTACATTACATCCATACAAACAACCATCCCCCTAGACAGCTCCTCCTACCACACAACATATACTATAAGACACACCAATACCCTCATATATTTCAAAGTCTGTCCAACATTATTTAACAATAGCATTACTTTACATGCACATGAGACCCACCTATATTCCACTATCAATAAGAAAGTAGTCTATATATCATTCTCAAACTTAACCTATGCTGTCAAACACATTTTGCATCTCGGGAAATCACTACTTATTGCTGGTGACATACACCCAAACCCAGGCCCATCCTTCACTGCCCTTTCCAATAAAGCTCAATCTGATCTACTAATCATCAATATCAACACTAGAAGTATTTCCAACAAACTCCCTGACTTACACGCTTTTATTACCCATTACTCCCCTGACTTACTATTACCAAATCTTGGCTAAAACCACATATCCTTAGTGGCGAAATACTCCCACCAGGTTATAATATCTTAAGATTAGATAGAACAAGTAGGAAAGGTGGTGGGGTAACAATCCTATTCAAAGACACAATAAACCTCTGCCCATTTCATACCCCTTTACCAACATTAAAATGCAGAAATCATAGGCTCTACCCTACCTCTAAATAATGAGAAAAAGATCAACATCCTTTGCTGCTGTATACCTCCTGGAAATAACTCTCCAACTATTGAAGAAATCCTTCAGTGGCTCAATCATAATTCCCCTCAAGAAACAATTTTATTAGGTGACCCAAATACTGACTGGCTAGCTTGCAAATACAGCACCCTCACTAACCATATCAACCTCTAGGGGTTCACCCAACTAATTCAAGAGCCCATCAGAATAGTCAAAAAACCCAAAAACAAACCATCATCGATTGGACACTAGTGAATAGCTCTAGGCATCACTATCACACTGGATGCTTAGCTGATGGACTCAGTGACCATTTCCCCACTTTCCTCCTAAGGAAACTAACCAATATCGCAAAGCCAATAATATACAAACAAATAAGGGACAACCGCAATATAAACCCAGAGGACCTAAACAACATTCTAAAGCAATGTAACTGGGAGCTCTAAGAACCTTACACCTAGATCAAGCAGTGGACTCATTTAACAATATATTCCTCTCAGTTTTAAATTCAATAGTTCCAATCAGGAAGATAAAAGTCAACGTAAACTATTCTCCATGGTTAAGTAGGGGCAGAACAGCCATACTAAAGTCAAGAGACAAGACCTGGAAGCAATGGAAACAATACAACTCTGATCTTACCAAACAAAATTACAAACAACTTAGGAATCTAGCCAAAAAACAAATCAGACTAGACAAACAAAATTACTTCCTAGGCCTCCAAAGCAAATACTCAAAAAACTGTCAAAACTTTTGGCATAGCATCAACTCCCTACTAAAACCTGGTAAAATTACTACCTCTACCCCTATCTCTCCCTATAACAACAACAACAATGATATAGCGTCCCAGCTTAACTACCATTTCATTAACTCAATGCAAACTCTGTCCACCCAACTATCTAACACTGATAACCCACCAACCACAATCATAGATAGTCCTCCTAATAACTCTGCCAACAGACCATCCTTTTCTCTCTCATCTGTTCCCACATCTAAAATTAAAAAAATCCTCCTCACACTAAAACCAACTACACTTGCAGCAAATGGCATACCTGATAACTTCCTGAAAATACCAGCAGACTCCCTATCATATCCAGTCTCAATCCTAATAAACAGGTCCATTCAGAAAGCTTATGTACCACAACTATGGAAAATATCCTACATTATACCTCTTCATAAAGGTGGTAAATCTTATGATTTTTCCAACTACCGGCCCATAGCTATTCTTTCTCCCCTATCGAAGCTCCTAGAGAAATGCATTCACTTGCAAGTAATGCAATTCCTGAACTCACACAATCTTCTCTCCCCCACTCAACATGGATTCCGCCCTCACCATAGCACAACTACCGCCCTTCTCTCCTTCACCAATCAGGTCAACCATCACAGAAATAACAATAACTTTGTATCTGCCATCTTTTTAGACCCCTCAAAAGCATTTGACATGGTCTCTCACCCCAAACTACTAGATACTCTTAACTCTCTATCCTTTGCATCCCACACAATCTCCTGGTTTAAAAGCTACTTATCAGCTAGACAATACACTGTACAATGGCAAAATTAACTATCCCCTCCTCTTCCTAACTCTATAGGACTACCACAAGGCTCAATACTGGGCCCACTACTTTTCTCTATTTTTACAATCTACACAGCTCCTCCAGACAGGCCACTATAATTCAGTATGCAGATGATTCTACACTCATCTGTGCAGCCACATCTAGTACCACCCTACAAGAGCTAGCCCAAGAGTCATTCTCTGCTATTGAAAGTCGGATCACTGACATCCAACTCATTCTTAACCCCCAATAAAACCAAATTACTCTTGTTTACCCGCAATAAAACAAAATCTACCTCCTAAACTTTCTCTATCTCTTCCAGAAATGGCACAATCATTTCTCCATCCACCCATACAAAACTCCTAGGGACAGAAATAGACAATAACCTATCTTTTGACATTCACATAGCACAAACCATCTAGAAAGTTCATAAAAAATGGGAACACTCTATAGACACAAAAACTTCCTCACAGATAAAGCAAGAATTACCTTAGCTCAAACTCACCTCTTATCAACACCCATATGCAGTGCCAATCCTAACCCATATTAAAAAACAGATTTGGACAAGTTAGAGACATGTTATAACAAAATATCCAAATTTGCCAACAACTCACCCATTAGAGCCCATCACTGTCAAGTATTACAAGAAATTCAATGGCTAGAATTTCCTCACTTACTAACTTACCAACAACTCACTTGTGCCTTTAACATTATTAACTACCCAGAAACAACTCTAGCCCTAAAGCAGCTACTCTTACTCTACCAGTTGCCCCCTGCGCTCATCTAATAAACCTCTCCTCAATATTACAACTGCTAACAATACTACTGGTAAATCCCTATACTCCCATATCATAGCCAAAAAATGGAACAAACTCTAAACTAATATAATCTCTACAACTACTAACACGCAATTCAGAAAAATACTCAAACCACATCTCAGGGAAACCTGGATCTGCCCACGTATTACATGACAATGGCCTTCCACATTCTTCTTGTTTCCACTTGTTGCACTACTCACATTAGCAGCAAGTGTAAACTGTTCAAACTGTATGTACTGCTATGTAAATATAGCATTTATAGTCATATTAGTTCCAGCTTATTTTGTAATTGTCTAATTATATCTTAATTCTGCAATGCCTGCAAACTGCCAACTTCCTTTTGAATGTCTGTGATTGTAAAACATTTGTTATATATTACTCTCTGTATTTCTCTTTGTAGTAACTACTTACTATGTGTTAAATTTTGGAGCTTTCTTCCCGGGCATCCAATGAAAATGAACCTTGTCCAGTTGGATTTTCCCGGTTAACAAATGTAAAATAAATAAATAAATAAATAAATAAAAATCTTTCATCCTGATAATTGCCATTTCGAGAAAGAACATAACTCTGAAATGTACTATATTTGGGGGTATATTCTGAATTTTAACCTTGCCCTTTTTCCCAATTTATCAATATAACAGTTCTAGACATGTCTTATCAAAAGTTTACAACCCCCCCCCCCTTTTCCATGCAGCTTCACAATGTCTGATGATATGAGGCAGCCTGGGAGTTGATAAAGTGTGGGTAACACTTCTTTGTTTGTGTCTTCACTTTGCTCATTGGGTATCTTTAAATGTAAATAGGTAAAAACAGAATGAGTTTTGTCAGACATTGTGCATGTAGATGCATCTTGGAAGCTATGACAGGAACACCTAGGAATTTCAACTAAAGTGTTATGCTTTCTTGGAAGTCAGACTCACTATTGTGATAACACAGCTTGTTTTGCTTCATCTGTTAAATTGTTATGGTGGGTTTAAGTGTATGCTTGCTGTTAAGGTAAAAATGAAAAATAAATACAAGCATAATTTCTCTTTTTAGACGGCAGTGCAGTCTGCGAATGTCTTTCAGCCAGCTGGATATCTATTTGACTGCATAAGTGTCAGAATAAATATGTAAGGGTGTATGTTTAAGACAGATAGCTTCTTTACATTTATGGCATGAGGCATGATATCAAATGCTTTGGCAAGATTGAAATAAGTTGTATAAATAACCACATCCATGGTCAACGACTTGTATGACCTCTTGTAGAAGTTTCCAGGATTTAACAAGCATGACTAGAATCACCATTAAGTATCCTATTCAATCACAGCCTAACTACTGGCTTTGTTCCCGTGGAATGGAGAACAGCAACAGTTATTCCCCTCCACAAAGACGGCTTAGCAACAGACCCAGGGAATTATAGACCCATATAAATCTGACCAGACTCATCTGTAAAGCCATGGACATCATAAATAAAGGTACAGGCAACCTCCAAACCCTGAATCTGACACACTTTGGCTTTATCAAGGGCAGATCCTGCCTGCTAAACCTGTTGGATTTCTTCAAAAGTGTGACCAGGGCCATTGATGAGGGCAAATATGTGCACACAGCATACCTCAACTTTGCAAAGGCCTCTGACACAATCCCACATTCAGGCATTGCTGATAAACTTAGCAAACTGAATGTAAACCTCTTTGTTGTAAGATGGCTTGCCACCTGGCTCACAAACCGGTATACACACTATCAAAGTGGGTGAATCCATATCAACCAGCAGACCTGCCACCAGGGGGTGCCACAAGGTTCAGTGCTGGGCCCCCTACAGTTTGGTCTATGCTTCTCAGAAATTCAGGCCAAAACTAAGGGGCTATGGATGACTGCAAACTGGGTGCAATTACTGAATCCCCAAATTATGTCAGTATACTTCAGGAGGGTCATAGGCAGACCAACGACTGGTGTCTTAGTTATGGTCCCAAAATGATTGCAAAGAAAAGCATCATCATTCCCTTTGGTAAAAACAATGTCCCTTCACACTAAGAAATTGACAATACCCTATGTACCTATGAAGCGGTAAGAGACCTGGGATCACAAGTAGACTGTGACCTTAACTTTGACCACCATGTGTCGACTTTAGCAAAAAATGCTTTCTACATAGCACACTTGATTAGTGAAGGCATTGCCTCTAGAGCAAAAGAGGTTATAGCCGCTCTGTACTCATCAATAATCAGGCCCATAATTGAGTGTAATGCCCTTTTCAGTATGTAGTTTACAAAGCACCTGCAGCAATTCGAGAGACCTCAAAGGTTTCTAACTAAGAAGATCAAGGGACTCCATCATGTGTGCAATACAGACTGACTAAAGTCCCTTTCACTATACTCAGTATTGTATAGACTTCTAAGGGGAGAATTATGCCTGGCTTACGCAGCAATCTCCGACCCAAACCTAATGAATTTGTTGCACATCCATAAATCAAATGGGACTACAGCTACACATTCCAGTGACCTAAATATGGCCTGCTACTTGAATAGGATATGCTGGAGGGACAGATTTGTCTCCCAGCAATTGCTGCATCTTTGGAATAGACTGCCAATTCATGTAAAGCAGAGCACCTCTATGACACTGTTCAAAAGGAACCTACACGAATGGATGGGGAACCACAAATTCTTACCAGGAATAGTGTGCACAGCCCTCCTGGACATGGACAGTCATTACTAAATACAATCCTGGGTACTGACTAGAGTATCTGTGGTATTACATTGGGATGAAATGGCTAGGCTTGAAATGACCTTTGTGTCAAGAGCCTAGTAACCTCCTATGATCTCCATTTTATGAAGCCAAATTGCTGTAGACTAAGCCTAATCAGATTCTTGATATCATAATAAATGAAACTGGTTATGATACACTTCATAGCTTTACAGATTAGACATGTAAGGCTGAAAGGTTTATAATTTCTAGGGTTCATGGTGGTGCCAACTATTGTGGCAGACATCACCACAGCAGTGCACCAGTACACAGGAACATAGCCTGTGGTTAAGCTTAGGTCAAACAATTTAAGGAGAGGAAAAGTAAGAGCATGTACGACACTGTTCATTAAAAAAGTTGTCACGACACATGTTCCTTAATGATGATAGGGAATGTAAGGGATTTTGTGATGAGTGGTGTTTGAATAAGGGCCATGGTGAAATTACTTGTTATTATATTGTGATGTCATTGCGGTTGGAGTTGGGGGGTCCCATTAAAGAAAATTTCAGAGCAATGCTAAGTGTTATTTCTTAGTTTTCTCACATAGGTGAAGGACAGCTTCTAGCTGTAGGTTCATAGATTAGTACTAGGTCAACAGCCCTTATGGGCTATTTTAAGCCTAGCCAAATTTCCCAATTGGTGCTTGGAATTATCCATTTTGCTTAGTGTTTAGAATAACCTTACCCATTTACAGACTATATTTATATTATCACTAGAAGAAGTAATTAGGATCATGCCACAGATATTTAGAAAGTCCCCAGTTGTGCAGTAAATAATTTTAGGGGCTGTTCTGTCTATTAATAGTACAGAGGGGATAAATTCAAGTTATGGTTGAACCTGGACAGGAGTGAGCTTTGTTTTATTACCCATGTATGGATCCAAACTGCACATGAAGATGGACAGGGATGAGCTTAGTTTTACGTGGATGGGGAGTCTGTCCCAGAGTAATGGTATCCTCTGCGATATACACCTGTCTTTCCAAACCATTTTGTTGACGTTGCAGAACAGCTTTTGAGGATACAATACCGCTTAAAGTCATCTGCAGTACTAGCTTTGACTTCTAAGAAGTAGATGCCAGACAGGAGATGGACTCCTTCACTTTAGAGCTAATCTCCATTCAAGGGATACTTTGCTGGTCCTTATAGTGCTTTTCAGTTTCTTGGTGATTTTTTTCACTTTGATGAGTTCTAGCTTTACTACACAGTTCAAGGAAGGTTTTTTTCTGTTATAAAGTTTATGTCACCTGACCACCACAGGGAGTTGTTTTTATATTTCCCATTCTATTTGGCCCTAGTTGGGAATGCTAGACTTATGCCCTTAACTGGCTGTTGTTGGAGTTAACAGAAGTGATGTCACAGTAAATTTAGATATTTTATCTTGTAATAGTGTAAGACTCTGCATTTTGAAGTTTGTAAATAGGGAGATGTTGGTTACATGGAGTATGGTGATGCTGAGGGTAAATGCCGTGTGTTTATGGTCTGACAACTGATGAAGAAGAGACTAGGGGAGTGGAATACGAACAGGAAATATTTGTGATGACCACAGCAAGTATATTTTGGCCTGTAGTGGGCACACTAACTATATAATCTATGAATTCCTATTTATCATGTCCAAAAATCTGTGGGCATACCCTATATTAGAGGTACAAGTGCTTCAGTCTCTGGTGGGGTAAATGAAGTCACATCCAAAAACACACCCCACACATTAAGGCTGATGCACAGGCCCAAAATACTTACATATACATAAAAAGCAAAGCCAGCACAATGTAAGCTCATCCAACCTTCTTTTACTGTGGCAACACCATCAAAATCAGACTGGTTTCGGCAAACTTGCCTTCTTCAGTGATCCAAGTCACCAAGTATTATGGAGTTGTTTATAATAAACTTCCAATTAGATATAATCTTTAGTTGAGTAGAGTTTTAACACCGTTTGTCCTCTACCTATACCAAATATAAAGCTTTCACAAAAGTTTCTATGTGCTGTTCCTACTTGCTACTTAGCAATTTTAAGAAAGCATGACTCAGAGTTGCTGTTGTTAAATATTTACATCTTTTATTTTAGCAATTTCTGTGTGTATTAGTTTTTTTTTTCTTTTTAATTCCATATTACAATAATCTTTCTGAAACTTGATACAACTGTTTCATGGTATGTATATACTCTTTGCCTACTGTAAGGATTCCAAGCAGTTGACCCGGGTTTGATTCCTGGCCAATGCAAGAAGTCTGTAGGTTTGTTAAAGCTCAGCAGATCCTGCCCATGTGTCCTGCAGAGACCTACAACACCAGAGAGACAAAAGGAGAGACTTTGGAGTGTTTTAAGTACCATTTTATGGTTTTCCTTGTTGCTTATTGCTATTTCCGCCTAAATGCTCATTTTCTGGCGTTTATTGCTTCTCAGAATGCTCATTTTACACTGAAATTGCATTTATTTGTGCCTGCACTTTAACAGTCGTTTTTGTTGTAAACTGTACTTTTTAACTGTTACTGGCTTCCCACTCAAGTGCGACAGCCATTACTGCACTATAAAAGTGTTTTTGCATTTGTTTCTACTGTTTTCTTGAAAAAAAAAAACAAAACAAAAAATCTTGCTATTTTCCTACCTTACTAAGCTAGAAAAGTTCAGTTTCCGATACCTGCTGATACCTGGACTGTGTTTAAGCTTCTGTGTTTGGCCATACCTTACTTGAGCAAAAAGGAAGTTTCTTTGTTCACCAGTGAGAGTGGGGAGCTCTGAACAGCCTACCTGTCCTTGGAGGGGTGGTTTCTGCCCAGAAACTGTAGTTTTATTGGCCATTTCGGGCTAATTTCTATCTCTCTAATTTTTCTGATATAAAAACTGCATTTGTGCAGTTTTTGAGTTTGTATAAGCTCAGCAGATCCTGCCCAGGTGTCCTGCAGATGCCTACAACGCCAAAGAGACAACAGGAGAGACTTTGGAGTGTTTAAGTACCATTTTTTGGTTTTTCTTATTGCTATTTCTGCCTAAATGTTTGTTTTCTGGCTTTTATTGCTTCTCAGAATGCTCATTTTACACTGAAACTGCATTTATTTGTGCCTGCACTTTAAAAAAGTGTTTTTTGTTGTAAATTGTATCTTTTAACTGTTACTGGCTTCCCACTCAAGTGCGACAGCCATTACTGCACTATAAAAGTGTTTTTGCATTTGTTTATACTGTTTTCTTGAAGAAAAAAAAAAAAAAATCTTGCTATTTTTCTACCTTACTAAACTAGAAAAGTCCAGTTTCAGACACCTGCTGATACCTGGACTGTGTTTAAACTTCTGTGTTTGGCCATACCTTACTTGGGCAAAAAGGAAGTTTCTTTGTTCACCAGTGAGAGTGGGGAGCTCTGAACAGCCTACCTGTCCTTGGAGGAGTGGTTTCTGCACAGAAAAAAGAAGTTATGTACTCACCATAATGTTCCATGTGAGTTGTTCCATCTCGCCTTCATTCTTCACTGATGGTTTCGGAGCCGATCCTCAGCTTTGACACAGCCGACTAGCAAGCTCAAAGTTCTCCAGTAGCTCGAGACCCCACCCCTTATCCCACAATGCACTGCTGGAATTACCTCAGATCTTGTTTGCTGCGTACCATATAAAAGTACAACAATTATTCTGCCTAGGAATGAAGACACATTGAAAAACCAGGAAGAAGACAGCCACCAGGTCCACTGCCAGCCAGGAGGGGGAAGTAGGGAGGGACGTGAGAATGAAGGCGAGATGGAACAACTCACACGGAACATTATGGTGAGTACATAACTTCTTTATGTGAAGTTGTTCAATCTCGCCATTCATTCTTCACTGATGGGTAGCGTCACTAGCACCCTGATCTTGGGTGGCTCACGGAAGTACACTCTTCAGAACCGTAGAACCAAATGAAGCCCTGTCCCTGGAGGCCTTATCCACTTTGTAATGAGTTATAAAAGTGTGAGGTTTAGACCATGTGGCTGCTGCACAGATGTTGTCCAAAGGTAATTTTGCTTGAAAGGCTGAAGAGGTAGAAACTGCTCTGGTTGAATGAGCCTTTACTTTACTAGACAAGGGCATGTTATGACAAGAATATGTGTAGGAGATACAATCCGACAGCCACTTAGACAGGGTTGTTTTAGCAACTGGTTTACCATTCCTGGCCTCAGAAAAAGACACAAAGAGCTGATCTGATTTCCTAATGTCTTTTGTTCTGTCCAAATAAAATCTAAGTTGTCTATGGACATCGAGTTTGTGCGACATATATTCCAATTTGTTGGTATGATTAGGGAAGAAAACAGGCAACTCAATGACTTGATTAATGTTAATCTCAGAACATACTTTGGGCAAAAAGGATGGATTTGTCCTGAGAGATACTCTGTCAGCATGAAAGACCATATAAGGGGACTTGATGGATAGGGCTTGGAGCTCTGACACTCTGGGGGCTGAAGTGAAGGCTACTAAGAAGATAGTTTTCCATGACAGAAATTTTAGTTCACAAGACGATGCAGGCTCAAAGGGAGGAAGAATGATATGAGACAACATAAAATTCAAATTCCAGGGTGAATAAGGTGTCTTCACTTGAGGCTTCATGTGAAAAAAAACTTTTAGAAAAGCCTTAGACAATTGATGAGCCAAAATATTCAAACCATCGATTCCTAGATGGAAATTAGATATAGCAGCTAACTGCACTCACACTGCAGCAGCAGCTGCTCCTTTGTTGAAGATTTCTGTCAAGAATTGTAAGATAGAAGACAATGGTGCTTGGTAAGGGTCAGTGTTGTGGGAAGAAGCCCAAATGGAAAATCTCTTCCACTTACTACTATACAATTTTCTAGTGGAAGGTTTATGGGAAGCCAACAAAATTTGACATGTGTCATGGGAAAGATTATAGAGCCTGGCTATGCGGGGAATTGGAGCAGCCAAGTGGTTAGCTTCAGTGTCTGCAAGGATGGGTGAAGATCCCCTGATGGATGTGTCAACAAGTCCGGAACCGGGTCCAGGATCCATGGATCTTCCAAAATGTGATGGTAAAGAAACAGAAACCAAATCTGCCGAGGCCAATGAGGGGCGATAAGGATGATCGTCCGTCCCAGTGACTTTGCTTTCTCTAAGAATTTGGGTATCAGGGGAATTGGTGGAAATGCATAGAGGAGACCCGGGGGCCAATTGTGGACAAGAGCATCTCTCGGGGAGTGACCTGGGGTGGGAATCAGGGCAAAATAGCTTCTGCATTTATTGTTGATGTGACTGGCGAACAGGTCGCAGGAAGGCTGGCCCCATATGTGGAAGATCCTGTCCACAATCTCTTGTTTGAGGGACCATTCATGGGGAAATAAAATTGCTCTGCTCAGTCTGTCCGCTATGGCGTTGGATTTGCCCGGGATGTGCGTTGCCAACAGAAAGCGCTGGGATGACAGTGCCCACACTGCCATACTCTGAGGGCTTCTCGGCAAAGGGGATACGACTTGGTCCCGCCTTGTTTGTTCAGGTACCAGACCACTGACATGTTGTCTGTCTGTACTGCAATTGTCCCTAGAGGAAGAGAGTCCTGAAAGTATTGCAATGCTAGAAGTACTGCTCTCATCTCCAGGACATTGATATGCAGATGTGATTCTTGATCTGTCCATGTGCCTTGGGCAGTCTTTCCCTGAAAAAGCCCCACCCCCACCCTATCAGGGAAGCATCCGTGGTCACAGTGGCAACTGGAGGGGAGAGCATGAAGGGACGTCCTATTGTGACATGAAGAGACGTCAACCACCACTGAAGATCCTTTTGCAGAAATTCATTATCAGGATAATGTGACTCACTGGAAGTTCTTGGTAAGACCATTGCGTGAACAGAAGCCATTGAAGGATTCTCATATGCATCCTTGCTAACGGGATTGCTAAAATAGCTGCCACCATCAGTCCTAGAATTTCAATACCTCTGCAGCTGGTGCTCTGTTCTTTGATATCAGGGACATGATGCGTTGGCAAGAAGAGAAATTCTTTCTGGTGGAAGACGAAGAGTGGTGGTTGATGTGTCTAGTTCTGTCCCTATAAAAATGATATGCTGCAATGGCAACAAGGCAGACTTTTCAAAGTTGACTGTAATGCCTAGCCAATCACAGAGTGTCAGAATAGCCTCTCTCGCTTGAAGAAGTTGATGCCTGGTGGTAGAGGTAAGGAGCCAATCATCCAAATACGGAAACACCTGGAATCCTAGACACCTCAGGTGAGCCATGACTACTGCCATACACTTGGTGAACACTCTGGGAGCTGTAGTGAGACCAAAGGGCAGAGCTCGGAATTGATAATGATTGGCTCCCAGCCAGAAATGCAGGTGATCTCTGAATGGTCTGGCCATCTTTATGTGGTAGTACGCATCCTTGAGATCGATCGAGCACATCCAACTGTCCTTCCCTAGAAACAAGAGTATGGACTGTAGTGTGACCATTTGGAACTTCTCTTTTCTCACAAATTGATTGAGTCTGCTGAGACCCAAAATGGGTCTCCAGTCCCCTGTTTTCTTTGGAACGAAAAAGAATCTTGAGTAAGTTCCAAATCCTGTCTGGTCTGCCGGGACTGGCTGGATGACTCTTTTTTCTAGCAATCAGCGTACCTCTATTGCTGCTTGTCCCATGTGATTGGGTGGAACATCTGGGATTTTTTTGATGGGAAGAGGCTAGGTGGAGAACAGTATGAAATACCCTCTGGAAATGATACTTTGTACCCAACTGTCATTTGTTATATTTAGCCAGGCTTTTGGGTACAATGATAAATGTCCCCCGACTGCCTCCAGAGTAGGACAGCCGGGCCTCCCTTCAGGAGCGCTGGTAGGACTGACCAGAGAATTGATCTCTATCACCCTGGTGTTGCAGATCCCCTCTGCCGAGAGGGCGGCGTCTTCCATTGATACCCCCTCCTCTGCCTCTGGAGGGGGGCTCTCCACGTGCATCTTGAAAGGCTCCTTGGGCTTTCCAGAACCACATCTTTCCTCCCCTCTGACCTTTAGGAAAGGGTCGAGTGGGGGTGGAAAAACGGACTCCGATGGCAGACATAGTCTTTCCTTCGTGCTTACACCTGGTCAAAGTCTCCTTCACCTTTGGCCCAAACAAAGATGAGCCATCAAACGGGGTATTAGTAAAGGAAGACTTGAAGGGTTCTGCGAAGGAACAGAGTCACATCCAGGCATGCCTACGAAGAGCAATTTCTGTACCTGTAGCTCTACTCAAACCATCAGCTGTGTAAGATACGAGACGCATGGACGGGTTGACTATTGAATTGAGGGTAGAGAGCTGAGTGGCAATCTTGTCAGATACACTCGAAGCTACAGCACCCTGAAGAGTATCTCCCAACTCCTTAAGGAGATCTCTCTGCAGTCTGGTAAAATGTGTCAAGTAGTTCAGTGATCTGAGTGAGAAAGTCGCTGAACTGAACATGCGTTTCCCACATCTATCCATGATCCTAGATTCTCTGTTAGGAGGATGGATAGATGAGGAAGTCTCAGACATTTCCTTTTTGTTGGCTGCCGCCACCACCATGGCATCAAAAGGGACTCCCTTGGTCAAAAAGGACTTATCCACGGGGGCAGAAATAAACTTATTAGGCCTCCTAGGAACAGGTTCCATAGATTCTGGTGACTCCCATGCACTACGAGAGACCAGATCCATAAGCTCATTGTAGGGCGGAGATACCCAAGAGGTGGAAGGTTGAGACCTCAACACCTTCAGGAGAACCAACACATCCTCAGTAGGGCTCTTGGACTGCCAATCACCCCTCTGCCTAAGAATTTCAAGAATCTCCGCAAAGGAGATGTCCTCAGAGGGGGATCTAGGGGACCCTTCTGATTCATCCAATTCGGTGTCTGATGTGAGAGACTCCTGGGGGGGGCAGAGTCCAAATGCCTCCTCTTGCATAATCTCTTCCTGGGAACCTCTTCAGGGGGAACTTCTGGAGAGGTCTCGGAAGAGCAGGGAGCGCCCTGTGGGGCTACCTGAGGCTCAGGGTCTCTACGCTTGGGATGACCGGAGGAGACAGAAACTGACAAAGGCACTTTAGGGGAAGAAGAGGCCAGACCTTGAGATGAGGAAGTCTTAGGAGACAACACTTGCCTCATGGCTTCGAATGCAGCTCGGCTCCGATGAGAAGGAGTCGACGGATCCAACTGAGCCGCGATCTCCTCCCGCACCAAAGCCGTGGGCTCCGAGCCCAAGTTAGGAGCCGAGCTCACCCGAGCCGAGGCCCTGAGAGGAAGAGTCAGCACCGACAAGTCAGTATGGCTATCCTCCCGGACCCGACCGGAGAGTGTCGGCTCCTAGAGTCCCCGGTCGGCACAGAGAACGTCCGAGCAGATGGAGCCGACGACACTGGAGCAGGTGTCGGCTCCAAGGGATCCACAATCATCAGGTCGGCCTCCTCTGGCTCCAAAGGTCTGGTGTGGCTCGGAGAAGGAGCAGACAATTCAAGAGTAGTGGTCTTTGGCTCCGACGGTTGGGTCTGATTCAACAGCAATTTACCTAGGCCTGGTGCCTTTAAGAGTTTCTGAACCAGCCGGTCCATATCCAGATCAGAAAGGCTGACAGAGGACCTGGAATAGTGAACAGATGGAGCCAAATGGAGTAATATGGATGGAGGTTTTTCGGCAACCGGTTCCAGAGCAGTGTCCCAGTTCCGAAAAGAGCAGACTGTCCGCTCCGAAGGCAGTGGAGCCGAAGTCACCACACTTTCTGACCTTTTTCCTTTTTTTGACCTAGATTTAGTGGAAGATTTGGATGATTTGCTGGCTCCATCCTGGTCAGACAATGCCTCAGAAAAGGGGTGTTTGATTTCCTCTTCCTTTCTGCTAGCACTCTGGTGGAAAAGGAGTGACAGATACTGCATGACTCTTCAGGTGCACCTCACCCAAACAGTAAACACACTGTACATGAGCATCCATGACTGATATTTTCTGTCCGCAGTCTGGGCATTTTTTAAACCCAGACTTTGGATGTTTCTCTTTTTCTTCAGACATTTTAGAATTTCCACTAAATAGAACACACTATTTAGCTATGAGCTATTTTTGAAATCTTTAACTCACACACAGCCAAAAAGGGGCAACTAACAACTATCAATATAAACAGGATTAAGTAATCCAATAACAATAGTCCCAAACAGGGAACACTGACTAACAAGTAAAGAAAGGGATCCTAAGGCCAAAGGGCTGAAGGCAAAGAAAGATTTACTGAGGAAAGGGGTTGAATGCAGAAAAACAACTATCTACTAGCTAGTAATATCTATTAATAAAAATAGATCAAAGATATATAAAAATTGAAAAATATAACTTGCTGAAAGTTGAAAACTCCCAATAAAGTCTCGAGCAATGCTGGAAACCAAGAGATCCGTGCTGCAGCAAACTATATCTGGGGTAATTCCAGCAGTGCATTGTAGGATAAGGGGTGGGGTCTCGAGATAATGGAGAACTTTGAGCTTGCTAGTTGGCCATGTTGGAGCCGAGGATCGGCTCCGAACCCATCAGTGAAGAATGAACGGCGAGATCGAACAACTTCACATCTGTAGTTTTATTGGCCATTTTGGGCTAATTTCTATCTCTAATCTTTCTGATATAAAAAACGCATTTGCGCGGTGTTTGCATTTGTATAAGCTCAGCAGATCTTGCCCAGGTGTCCTGCAGAGACCTACAATGGCAGAGAGACAAAAGGCGAGACTTTGGAGTATTTAAGTACCATTTTTTGTTTTTTCTTGTTGCTTATTGCGATTTCCGCCTAAACACTCATTTTCTGGCTTTATTGCTTCTCAGAACGCTCATTTTACACTGAAATTACATTTATTTGTGCCTGCACTTTAAAAGAGTTGTTTTTGTTGTAAATTGTATTTTTTAACTGTTACTGGCTTCCCACTCAAGTGCGACAGCCGTTACTGCACTATAAAAGTGTTTTTGAATTTGTTTCTACTGTTTTCTTGAAATAAATAAAAATAAAAAAAAAATCTTCTATTTTCCTGCCTTACTAAGCTACAAAAGTCCAGTTTCAGATACCTGCTGATACCTGGACTGTGTTTAAGCTTCTGTGTTTGGCCATACCTTACTTGGGCATAAATGAAGTTTCTTTGTTCACCAGTGAGAGTGGGGAGCTCTGAACAGCCTACCTGTCCTTGGAGGAGTGGTTTCTGCACAGAAACTGTAGTTTTATTGGCCATTTTGGGCTAATTTCTATATCTTTAATATTTCTGATATGAAAAACGCATTTGCGCGGATTACTAGGGTTAAACTATCCCTGGCTCCACAGAGTTTGCTCTTCAGTTTTTCCCTTGGTACTAGCCAGTCCATCCGATTTAGCACTGTAATCAGAACTTTCTGACTAGCACTTGGCTCAATAAGAGACAGAAGCACTAAAACTATTTTACTTGATCCCCAACTGTTGTTTGTAGGGAACAGTCAAACTACTCTCCCCTACCACGCAAATAAGAACAGTTCCTTGACCCATTCAGGCATGTCCAAGAGTCAGCTCCCAGTGTGTTCTCCTGTGCACCTGATGAATTCAGGCATCCTGAGGCAATGTCACATCTGCAGACAACCCTCTCCTCCTACCACACAACACCAACATCTGTGAGAGATGCACTTACACACTTACACAGCTAGACTTGAGGCAAAGCTCTCTCCAGTCATGACTGGAATTGACAGTCAAGAGGAGAAGGTACCAACCTGCAACACTCCACCTACTACACACAGACCCACCACACATGCAACTGCAAACCCCACACATAGATACATAAAGACATATTCAGAGGCTCTAAATAAAAATCTGAGAAACAACAGAGACCTCCAAAACAGACATGCAAGCAACCTACACCGACCAACACTCCGCAATCATCACATAACCACCAAAACCAGTGTGCCGCACAACCCATGGCCCTTAAGGCAAAACACCTTACCAAACACACTTGTAACAGGTGACTCCATAGTCAGGCACACCGATCTCCCCCTCACCAGGCTGGACAAGCAGAAGTTCACTGTTAGTTGCTTGTCGGGTGCCAGAATCTGCCACATTACCCAAGCACTCAGGTCACTCGACAACAAGTACAAATACGACTCTGTCATTGTCCATGTTGGTGTGAGTGACCTGAGATGTACCTCCCTGGACTACATGAAAAGAGACATAGAGGAGCTCTCTGATTATGTAATCAAGATAGGTATGACCCTAGACCTGAGTAGCATCTTACCCTCACCAAGAATGATACCTCAGTACAAGGAAAAATGATAAATTTCAACAATTGGATAAGTTTTTGGTGTCATTCAAAGGGGATCCAGTATCTGTCTGCCTGGGATGACATGCTCGACAAGCCTTGATGCTTTGCCAGAGATAGCTTGCACCTGGCACCCCATGGATTCAGGATACTGGCAAAGGCTCTTGCCACCCCAATAGTGCCTTTTTTAGGCAAGGCTCAAAAAACAAATCCACCACCGTAATAAGTACTAGTGACAAAACGCTGCTGAACGCTAGGAGTTTAAACCTCAAAATGCACTCTCACAAGGCACTCCTCAACATGGAGAACATCGATATTTGTGAAGTAATGGAGACCTGGTTCAAGGCTCAAGAGACCACCCCAGCGATTCCAGGCTACAACTCATACCACACATTTCGGCCGCAAAACCCGGACCGAAATACAAAGGGAGGAGGAGTATCCATATTCATCAAGGATAACCACACCTCCAGACTGGTTGCAAAGAATGATGCCTCGGAAATCATCCAAGTGCAACTGACAATGGGCAAAACTGCATTCCAGATTGTAGCTTGCTACAGATCACCTTCCCAGCCTCATGACATGCACTCTTCTTTCCTCGAGGTACTGGAAAACATGAGAGTCCAACCGAACACCCTTACACTGCGTGATTTCAACTACCCTAACATCAACTGGGAAAACTACGGAAGTACTAATACCTTTGCTCAGCGCTTCCTGGAGTACATTAACTCCAATGCACTGGACCAGCTTATTAACACCCCCACAAGAGGTAAAAATATACTGGACCTGGTCATCACCAATATGAGGGACAAATGCTCCACACCTGTGGTAAACTCCTCATTGGTCAGATCAGATCATAAACTCATCACCCTAAGATATCCACCTACCACCCTCACCCCCCACCCCAAAAGAAACCACGGTGAAAAACTTCTCCAAGGCGAACTTTATGCTACTCAAGACAGAGGTGGCAAACTTCGCTACTCCCCAACAGAAAGGCAATATGATTGAATCTGCTACATCCTACACAAAAGCACTCTACAAGCACCTACATGAGTGCATGGACCATACTATCCCAAACAAAGCCAAGACCCACTTCTCTAAAAATAAGAAACCAGTCTAGTGGACCCTGGCCATAAATAAGGTCTATAACACAAGGAAGAAATTATTGAAAAAAAGAGTAAAAACCCAGGAATGGAGGAGCTCAGCTCCCTGACCAACCTTAGCAAAAAGCTAAGAACCCTCATAAAAACCTCTAAGGTGAGCTTGGAAACAAAAATCACAACAGACACCAAAGACAATCACAAAGCATTTTTTAGCTATGTCAAAAACCTAAATAACTCACAGATCTGCTCTGAGTTACAGCATAATGGTTCAAAATTCAAGAAACCAACTGACACCGCCAATATACTGGCAGATAGCTTCAGTGCAAACTTCACCCCATCCTCACCCTCCAAAGGGCCCATTTCCATACCAGAAGATTGTACTGCCGCTAAAATCACAGACACTCAGGTGAAAATAGCACTTTCCAAGGCAAGAAACACAGCATCCATGGGACCAGACAGCATCCCTGGCTGCGAACTACATGAACCCCAAAACAAATTAATCCCTCACCTTAATACCATGTGTAACCACAGCCTCACCTCAGGCTATGTGCCCACAGAGTGGCGCATGGCAACAGTTATACCACTCCACAAAGGAGGTGCCACCATTAACCCCTGGAATTACAGCCCCATCAGCCTGACGAGTCTCATCTGCAAGGCCATGGAGCGCATCATCATGGAACTCATAAACAAAGACATTGGGAACCTACAAACCCTTGACCCCATCCAGTTTGGGTTCGTAAAGGGAAAGTCTTGTCTCCTAAATCTTGTAGACTTTTTCGAAATGATCTCTAAAGCAATAGATGAGGGAAAGGTGGTTCATACAGCACACCTTGAACTTGCAAAGGCCTTCAATACCATTCCCCACTCGGGAATTATTGACAAACTCACCAACGTACCGGCTACTCGGAGGTGATCTCTGCCTGACATACAAGGTTATGTCAAACCCTGAATTGCTAGAAATGCTCCACCTAAGGAAAACCCAATCCACCAGAGCTACTCACTCAAGGGACATAAACCTGACATCAACAATAAACAGGACTTGTTGGAGGGAGAGATTCGTGTCCCAGAGACTTCCCTTGCTCTGGAATAGGGTCCCCATAAATGTGAGGAAGAGCTCCTCATTAGCGCTCTTCAAGAGGAATCTTGATGAGTGGATGGGAAACAGGAAATTCACCCTGGGAATCACTTCAGTGGCCCTGCTAGACAGGGGTGTAGGAAACTAGACCACTTGGGAGGGAAGCGTAAGCAAAAAAAATTTTTGGCTAGGCTTGGTTATGCCCTAGGGCCAGTAGCCTAGTACCTATAGGGCCAATAGCCTAGTACCTACCTATGAACCTACAAAAGTATGAAAAAGACTACTTTATTTTGCCAATTCTCAAATCTCACATCAGGAAGTACTTCAGAGTTAACATTTGAAGGTCAATACTATTAGTGAACTAAAAAAACACTATTCTTGAACTTTAAAGCTTCTATTAAAAAGCAAGTTGCATTCCTGTTTTAGTTTACTATATTAAACCTAAATGAAAACAGATTAACAATGTACTTATTTGATTAATACAGGAAAGGGCTGACTCTTTCTTTCTTTTTTCATATATTTAAATTTGTACTCTATTATAAAAGGGTCTGATGCTTTTAATGAAAATTTTACCTTGGCTTAAAGCATACATTAACCTTTGGTGGCAGCACATTATTTTGGTTTTCAATAAAGGCTGTATTAAAATATTTTAAATGGCTATAGAAAGGGTTATTATGAAAGGTTTTGAAATGATTGGCTACCTTCCTTTCGTGATTCACTCTTCAAAAACATGCTAATTGCTACAGGTATGAGCTGGTGAGGTATAACCAAAGTAGCCCAAAAGTAGAGCATTATAGGCCCAGCACTACTGCATAGAGGGATTAAGCCTTATATACAACCTACATGATCCAAGATCAATTTGTGGGTAGAGTGTGAAAGGATCTAGGCAAGTGAGGACAGAAGGCAGCAGGTGATACTATCTCAGTCATCCTAGGAGGAGGAGAAGTGGTTTGCAAGAAATGAGTCAGGATGTGCAACTGGCCTTGCCAAAACATGTTCTTGTGGTACCATTCTTGTGGCATGTGTGGGAACATACACTCGCAAAAGGAAAACATTATATGTTGTTACATCTGTGAGCTCATGCATCAGCTACCTAAGGAGAGGTGGTAGGCTTAAAACATTAGAAGGATCCTACAGATGCCTGAATGGTGGCCATTTGCAACTGGCTCTCGCCCCACTGTGGAATAAATGGGCTGACTGATTGTGGCTGGAAAGGAGTGGAAGACAAAAAGATAAAACAAGTAAAACATTTTTCTTGGGAAAATTTTGAAGTAAACTGTTCAAACCACAACCTGACCGCATCTAACAGGTACAACCACCCTTCTGGAAGAAGAATAGTTACACAGAACACACACACACACACAACACACACACACATTGGACAGACATTATACAAAGCAAAAAAGTGGTGATGACAACAATATAACAACAGTTTACAAAAAGGACTCCAAAACAGACAAAAATGCAAAAGACCTCTGGGCATCAGAATGATGCAGGAGAAAATACACTGCAGTCCATCTTCAAAGAAAAATAAGACATAAGCGAAAATAAAACTTAGTAGTAGACTTTGTTATACAGGGAACTGAACTGTCCATGCCACAAGAATAATGAAAGCAGAACAGTATTTTGTCTGCTAGGGACAAAGTGTGTGCATATTTCTAATAGTAGACTAAAAAAAATGAAACTACAAAACATCACACACATTTACATGACAATAAATGATGAGGGAAATGCATTAGGATGAGTTTATTTTGGAATATCCATATCTGCAGTCAACACTAACGAAATAAGACACAGAGTACATTTTTGGTATTTTACCTCAGAACTACTGTCATGCTGAAAATAATCTTACAGCAAAGATAACAAACACCAGAATGTACAACCTTTCAATGAAACATGAAGCTGATTTCACTGATACCAGCATAATGCTAGAAGGGGAGAAACTACATCTGTCTATAGTTGATGGAATATGTTTGAAGAAAACAGAGCGGAGTGACTGGGCTTTTTAGATCCTTTGGTAAACTGGATGTATCAGTTCACATTTACATGCTAGTACTCCACTACAAGAAGTATTGTATTTATAATTAGTTGGGAGAGTGTTGCTACTAGTTTATGGAATTACACATGTAATGTGGTTACAGATTAAAATTAGTGCTACACATACTAACTACTGCTAATTCAAATAATAGAGACATGACATATGAATGACATGTTTTCCATCAGGAAAAAGACATGGAGCAAAAGGGAATTATATTCATGTATGTTCTCGTCTTGTAAACTCATAAACAGTGCAGTAGAAAGAGCTGTGCTTAGTGACAGGATCACATAGATTAAACATCTCCAGCTTTACGGATGTTAGTATAAAATGTATTTTATAGTGATTGCCTGTTTTTTTGAATGTGTGAGGTCACGTAACCAGCAGTAAGTCAAGTGAAAGGAATGAATGGAAATTTGCATTCAGAAACTGTCTTGTGTCTTTGAAAACAGCTACTTCTCTACAACTGTGTGGTTAGTACATATAAATAAGGGAAGGTGTGGAGGGGTGACATACCCGCATGAAGGGTTTGGAGGGAAAAGTGTAGAACTCCTGCAAAAAAAAAAAAATATGCATGCTATTAAAATTTAAAAGAGTTCTATGCTTAAGAAATATTTGATTGGGTGTTTCATGAAGGTGGTGATTGCGAGCAGCAATTTTCATATAGTGAGATTTTGCATTTGTTTTATCACTTTTGGTAGTTTCCCTGACAGTAGATTTCTTTAAATGACATGAATCCACCTGACTGTGTATGCAGTCCTGCATTCTACCTACTTGAATACCTCTGACAGCATGCTGTACATGAATGCTCCAGTAGCATTAACTGCTGTATTGGCACTCACCACACCTCTCAATGTCTGATCATTAAAAATCATAGCACAGAACTTTAAATATCATAGCACATGGTAAAAAAGATTATTACTTTATATAATAGACCCCATACAGTTAATGATTAGGAATCTCTTTATGGGATTAGTTCACTTATATAATAAAGTATATACTCATAAATGGGTGTGACTTTATGAAATCAATAAATCTAGGAGGAGCAAGGCTAAATTATACGGCCAAAATCACAGCAGTTTGCACTAAAGCAGTGGTGTTCAGCTACTGGTAAGTATGTAATAAAGTTCTATCAATAATTATTACTAACCCTAATAATTTCTTACATCCATTTTACTGTTTAAGCAGTCTTTTGGCAGGGTTATATAATCAAGCTGAAAGACTGCAATAACAGATATTTAAGTGGAGCTATGTTTTAGCACTAATCTATGACTGTGTGTTGGTAGTGCTGGATTACGCACACAGGATTGGATTGCAGCTACTACAAAATGCCTTTATTTAAAAAAGAAATTGCTTTCAAACAATAGCATTGCATATGCAGCAAATTTTTTTTAAGTTGTTTCCGTTGTCTTTTGCTTTTGGGTAACATCGTAATGACCTGTACATGTATAGGGCATCTATTTGTCAATACTTGCAGAGTTTGTTAGGGTCAATGCAGTTTGTACCACTTTTTTTTCTTCAAGGATGCAGGAATGCATATGCATCTTGTTGTTTATATGAGGATGTTTGCAGACTACAGACATCTTGGGTGTGAGTTTAAATTTTTTAAACATTTTGTGACTTCATTTACTGTCTTTTCTATTTGCCTTTGGGAATGGAGAAAATGTGTTTTCCACCATGTTGGTGCATGTACTTATTTCCTCTACTTAGTGGAGTCAAGAACATGGTGGCTGTAGCTTTTGTTTTTAACAATTACACCCAGATATGCTTGCTGCTGTTGGTAATGCTGGGTTTACAACAGCCAGCCAGCCTGATTTCTGCATGTTTCTTCATTTCATTTAGCTTCTATAATACTGCTTACACAATTGTCAAACTAGTCTTCTCTAATCAGTAATAACTGGTCATATACGAATTATTTTTTTACCCTAAAATGTCTAGTTATGTCAGTTACAGATTTGCTGTTAATATTTGAATGTTTGTATATATATTTGTATTTTTAAATACCATTATTCAGGGACTATCCTTTTGGTTTAATTGTCAGATTATGTGTATTTTAAATAAAGTTGATGCACAAAAAAATGACAAGGATCTATAACAAATTACATAATTAACCATAGTGGTTAACAGGCTTCCAAACATGCTCCTGGAATATCTGACTTTCCAATAGGAACTATGTTGCAAACCTATTGGTTATTCACACGTATACCTCTCAACTGTCAGGATTTCTACCTCATAAAATCTGTGTTTTTCTGGCAAACCACTGAGGAGTAAAGACACTAAAATAATGACAGACATTTGAGTTTCAGACCTCATATCCTTCAGAAAATGCATACTGAAACAAATCCTGCTGTTGTAGATGCTTTGAAGGTTTATAACAATAATATTTAAAATCTGTTCCTATTTTTGAGCCTCTGTCCCCCATTATTTTAGGCTTTGTCCAGCTTTTTTGCACTAACAGGTTGAAAAGCATGTTCACATGCTATAACATTTCATTGTAACATTTCTTTAGTAATAGGGAATATAAAAAGAAAATAGTTTCTTGCATTAACAGTTCAAGACAAATAATGGAAAAATAAAATGAAAACAGACAATCAAAGAACACAATCATGGCAAAGAATTAAGCTTTAGACTGCACTTTATTAGATCCTAAAAGACAAAGCTTATACAGTAAGCAGTCATCACTACTTGGGGTCAAGAGTTTCCCCAAAGGGAAACTTGGTATTAAATCAAGTACAACAGGTCACCCACATGTAAGCGATATCACAGTCCCTGATTTCAGCTTCTCCCTGACATCATTCCCTTAATTTCACAACACATACAATTACTGGCTTGGTCTTGTAACAGCAGTAGTCACAATACCAATTTTCTCAGGTGGAAACATTTCTCACAGATCCTCATTTCCTCTGTTGATAGGCATTGTACATACTCTGGTTTTACTGTGCAGAAAGCCTCCACAAATACAATCTTCTTAGAAAAATCTCAGATTATTACAGAAAAAAAAACTTTTTACAAATGCAATATTGTCTATTAGAAACAGCTCAGGTTAATTACAAAAAAAAAAAAAAACTTTGCATCTCAGTTTAATCTGCTAATTGAGGTCACATTTTTTTTTTTTGGTCAGAGGAAGCTTTAAACCCTGAGCCTTAAACACCACCAATGTATTGTTATTATTTTCAGTATATTGGTGTTACATAATTAACTCATCACCCAGATCAGACCCACAGAAGTGAGTGTCACAGAGGTTAGGTAGAAGATACAAGCACACTGATCCTCTGTGTAAATGCAGCTAGCCCCTGTTCATTTCTAATTATTACTTCTATAATCTCTACTCTTAAGCAAACAATATGTATATTCTTACTGTATCAAGGGGACCCACACCAATGGCTCCTACAAGTGGATTCAACCTCTCCACCAATAACTAGGGCATGTGCACTTGGTACCAGCCCATATCATGATGTACTTATGACAAAGGGAGATGCTGCCAGCCCAGCTATCTGGAATTTTGTAAATAATTATGTCAGTTGTGAATATCAACATGATTCATATAAGATGCTTGTGTTACAACTGTATGTCATGTGTATATCAAACTACTGATACAGAAGTGCGTGTGTTGAAAAGGTTTTTACAAAGTGCTTGAAATGTATCCACATTGTGCCCTATTGGAAATTAACAGAAATGTACATGCACTATTGTAACTGTTTAAATGTATATTTTAACAGTGGAAACTCTAATACAGGAGGTTAACTTCAGAAAAATAGCTGAAATTAAATTATTTTATGGCTATACAATAAAAGATGATATATTTCAGTTTCAATGCAGCAAGGAGACACAATGTCTAAAACTAGGAAGCTTTCTGTATTGTCTTGGAAGTGTTTTATGACTTCCACCATCTGCCTAAGATTTGAGCTCTATATATTTTCACAGGTAGAAGTTAAATGCTACCAGCTGCCATCAATGGTTGTTTTGGGGCCTGGAAACTAGGAGTCAGATAACAAGCAATGATGTCATTCTGCAAGTTATCCCAGCAGTAATATTTGAGATATTAATTTGAGAACTCTCTGAGTGAAACACACCATGCTGTATTCTGTCTTTGACCTAACAACAACAATTAGAGAAGATCCATTCACCACATCTGCCTTGCTCTGATGAAGTAAGTTTCAAGGGAATAGTAACTCTGTTATATATAATAAGGAATATAGCAAAGCTTAGTTTAGATATTTTTCTTCATTTATTTGAGACTGCCCTGCAATGTTGTTTTAAATAGTTCATGTGGGTTTGAACTCTGATGTCACTGTAAATATATATTTAGTATTGTCTTGTTCTTTCATTATTTTTTATGAAATACAATTAAACATTTCATTGTGGCTGGTCTGTCTAGAGATATTTAAGTTCTGAGAGTACTTGCATATTTATCTGGTGACACTGTGTGGGCCATTCCTAATAGCCTTGCTCTTGGTCAAACTATCATTCGTATTAATAGTAATTACACAGGAAGATTAGACACCCTTTGTTAAGGGCCTTAAAGTAGCTGATAAGGAGCTGGCTGGTGGCAGTGATAACTACCTTATAGTCTGGGCAAAAGGGGGCATAACTAGTAAACCTGTGCCAGCCTTTCCCAAGTGTGTGTGTGAGTATAAATCAAACCTCAAATAGTGTGTGTGTCAGCTACCTGGGCAGGGACATGAAGCACTGGTTGGACAGAAAAGGTGATGGAGGTCTTGGCTTGGCCACTCAGCTGAGATCTCACCTCTATAGCTGTGCCAGTGGGGAGTTTTACTGTGGATCTGAAGAAAGAGGGAGAATCCAGCCCTGGACTGACTGTGGTCTCTGTGTGCTCTTAAGAGAAATTGTACTTGGTGCAGAGAGCTGCATCTGGAAATACTGTGTGTGTGTGTACTTGTCATCCTTCCAATGTACGTCCCCCACTACTGCCAGTTGTGAGGATTGAGACTTCTTGATTATCGGTATAGTGGTGGGGCGTCACATTTACTGGTTGGCAGTGGTGGGATATCCACATATTGGGATTCAGTGGTGTGGATATTGAACTCCTGTAGCCTGTAAACAGTGGTCACTAAAAAAGGTGTTTATACTCTCAAGCAGCCACACAGTGAAGATTCAGAGTTTCATATCATAATAGTTTTATTTTTTTTTTGTCAGCTTAGTCAGGGAGGGGAGGCAAGGATGTCAGCAAAGGAGTATGGCCTGACAAGGAGCCTGTTGGCCGAGATGTGCCAAGACAAAGGACTGGTGCATGCCGACCTGAATAAAGCAGTAATGATTGCAGCCTCAGTCACAGCTGCATCACAGATCAGCAACCAGGACAACCAGACTGGCCTTGGGGATGTACAGCTCTCAGAAAATGGACAGTTCAACTTTGCCTCAGAGGAATTATCAATCCATCTGGAGTTAAAGAGACCTGAACTGAAGGCCAAACATTTGGAAATAGAATCAGCAGAAAGACTGAGACATCTGGAGGCCAAATAAAATGAGAGACTGAGACGTTTGGAGGCTGAAGAAAATAAGAAGCAGAGGCAACATGAAAAGGAAATGCTGACTCTTTGCCAGGGTCACAGAGGTAACGGAGAAGTGAGTAACTTAACCCCAGAAGTAATAAAGGTCAGTAATTTCTTCCACAATTTACAGAGGGTGATAATTTTGATAGTTCTATTCATATGTTTGAAAGGGTATGTAAACAGCATAATGTTGTCCAAGGGCTCTGGGTATGGTTCCTGACCCCCTTACTCCATGGTAAAGCTGTAACTGCTACTTCTAAATTGCCTGACACTGATTGCTTAAATTATAATACAGTTAAAATTGTTTATTAGAATGTTCTAAGTCAACACCTGAAGCTTACAGGAAAAAGTTTCATGAGCACAGATGCAAGGCAGATGAAAGTGTCTGTGATTATATTTCTGAGTTAAGCACTTATTTTAATAGATGGGTAAGTGGGTCACCAGTTTTGAAGGGCTGGCAGACCTTTTGGTGAGGGAACAAGCTCTTAGCACTTTGCTTGAAGACATGAGAATCTGGTTAGCACATAGGGAAGGTAATACCGCAAATGAGTTGGAGAAAAAGGGAGACCTATATCTAGTAAACAGGGCATCATTGCACAGGAACGGGATACCCAGTGCTGCTCATGGATCTAAGGGAACTCATGGTGGGCAGCCTAAACCACCTCAACAGAGTGTACCAGTGGCAGGGGAAGCCACTAGTTCAAGTACACAGCCAGGACCAAGGGCTAAATGTTTTAAATGCAACCAGTAGGGTCATGTAGCATACAGATGTCCATGGAGGCAAGATGGGGAACAAAAGGTGGGAGGGCCAGTAAGTGGGAATGGCAGAATGCCATCAGTAAGTTGTCTGGAGACAACAAGGGTACCAAACTACCACAAGAGGTTATATCCCATCTTAATAGATGGAAACCAGGCCACTGCTAAGAGATAAACAGCCTCTGACATAACCATTGTGAAGCCTGCAATGGTTAAAGAGGAGCACTACTTGCTTGGGAAGTCTACTCCAATCAGAGCATTAGGAGGGATATCATTTTAAATACTTCTGGCTAGGGTTCATCCTGACTGGGAGGGTGGAAAAGGAAGCAAGCAAGTAGGTGTGTTTGAGGATATCCCTACAGATGTCCTGATGGGGAATGATTTTGATAATCTAGTACCCTGTGTGCATGCAGTAATACGCAGCCAGGCTTGTTGGTCTGGTAGCCTGGGGGAACCCAGACAGGCTGCACACTTGAAGCCAGGACTGGTAAGATGGCTACTTCAGGGAGGGAGCTACCCAGTAGGTCAAAGACTGAAGGTGAGCCACAGCTGCTTGTGGGCACTGATGTTCCCTTGGACAGAGTGACTACAAGGGTAGAGGTGAGTAGAAGTACCCAGGCTGGTAGTGAGGCACCACTGTCAGGGGATACCAGAGTTCCTGTGGAAGGAGAGCTGGAAATGGTTACAAAGAGAGGGTTGAGAAAGGCTCAGCTCTCAGACCCTACATTACAAGGCCTGAGGGAGGTCGCTAGTGAGGCACCTGATTCTCATGGAAAGGGGGAATCCATATACTGGGACAAAGGGTTACTGTACAAAGAGTGGACCCCTGACAGAGGGCTAGAGAGTGAGAGAATACAGCAGATGGTAGTGCCCAGAGCCTGTCATCTGGCACTTCTAGCCATAGCCCATGACATTCCAGTTGCAGGTCGTATGGGCATAAAGCATACCAACAGACGTAGTATGCAGAACCTTTATTTGCCTGGGATTTCCAGGGATGTAACAGGGGGCTGCAGGACCTGTAAGCAGTGCCAAAAGGTACTCAAGGCAGGAGACATGGTCAAAGCTCCTTTGGTGCCTTTGCCTGTGATTGAGGAGCTGTTTCAGAGGGTAGCTATGGATATTGATGGGCCTGTGAATACTCCATGTTCCACAGGGAAGATGTATATCCTAGTAGATAGTAGATTATGCTACCAGATGTGGTGGCTCTGTCCTCCATTGAGGCTGAAAAGGTGGCAAATGCTTTGCTAGGGATTTAGGGTAGGTTTCCCAAAAGAAATACTGACTGACAGATGTGCTAATTTCATGTCAGACCTGCTGGCTTGTCTGTGGAAGCACTGTGGGGTGAAGCACCTAAAGACAACCCCCTACCATCACCAGACTAATAGTCTGGTGGAGAGGCTAAACTCTACACCAAAGACCATGCTACAGGCATTTGCAGACCAGTTTAAGGGGGAGTGGGGCAAATATTTGCCCCATTTGTTGTTTGCTTACAGACAGGTGCCCCAGGAATCTACAGGTTTTTTACCCTTTGAGTTGGTGTATGGGCATGGGGTGAGGGGAACTCTAGATTTGATTCATGATGAGTGGGAGGGTGAGTGTGAATCCCACAATGAATATGTTGTGGCATATGTCCTAAACCTCAGGACAAGGCTTAGGATAACCTGACAGATGTCCAACAGCAGAAAAAGGTCTGGTATGACAGCAATGCTATGCTATGGGGTAGCAGGTTATGGTTCTCATTCCTGTCAGGCACAACAACCTGCAGGCAGCTTGGGAGGGATCCTTTAAAGGTGGTAAGGAAGGTCAGTGATCTTAACTACACAGTAGAACTGCTAGGCAGGAGGCAGGGGCACAAACTCTACAATGTTAACATGATGAAAACTTAGCATGATAGACAGGCCCTCGTGCTTAGTATTTGCCGTGGACAGCAGGAGTCTGAGGGGGATCTAGCGACAGATCTCCTCAGTGAGGCTTGGAGAGACATTTCAGTGGAAGGGGTAGCAATGTCCCAGCAGCTATCCCCTACCCAGGAGTTTGGGGGGCAAGGTCACTGGGAAACCAGGGTGTACCCACCTGGTGCAGCACCATGTAGATATAGGACCCCAAAGACCTATTAAGCAGGCCCCTTACTGGGTGCCTGAGAGAGTCAAACAGACTCTGAGGGAGGAGATACAGGAAATGTTAGAACTAGGGGTAATTCAGGAGTCCAGCAGTCCCCTTGGGCCTCCCCAATGGTGCTAGCACCAAAGAAATATGGCAGCACCAGGTTCTGTGTGGACTACAGGAAATTATATAGTCACACAGAGTCAGATGCTTACCCCATGCCTAGGACAGATGAAGCCCTAGAGCATCTGAGTGGGGCTATGTATCTTACCTCTACTGATCTTACCAAGGGCTAGTGGCAGGTGCCCTTGACTTCCAATGCTAGAGAGAGATCAGCCTTTATGACTCCCTTTGGCTTGTATGAGTTCATGAAGATGCCCTTTGGGATGAAAAATGCCCCAGCGACTTTTCAGAGGCTGGTAGATCTATCCTAGCAGGATCAGGTGATTTTGCCCTTGCTTACCTGGATGATACTGCCATCTACAGCCATTCCTGGCAAGAGCACCTTCAGCATGTCAGGGAGGTGCTGGGTAGACTACAGAGGGCAGGGTTGACCACTAAGCTGAGTAAGTGTCAGGTGGGTATGGCAGTGGTCTCCTACCTGGGACATAGAGTGGGCAGTGGTAAGATCAGATCAGAACATGCCAAAGTGGAAGCCATTCAGGCATGGCTTGCCCCTGTTACCAAAAAGCAGGTGAGGGCATTCTTAGGGACAGCAAAGAACTACAGAAAGTTTGTCCCCAATTATAGTACCCTAGCTGCACCTCTCGCAGACCTGACAAGGGAAAACAGGCCAGGTAAGTTAGTGTGGACTCCAGCATGTGAGCAGGCATTCCAGAAGATTAAAGGAGCTTTGGGAGGACCCCCTGTGTTAGCCAGTCCAGATTACAGCAAAGCATTTGTTGTGTAGGTGGAAGTTTCAAACTATGGGGTGGGGGCTGTACTCAGCCAGGTTTCCTCAGAGAAGACGAACACTCAGTGGTATATCTCAGCTGTAAGCTCCAACTGAGGGAGGAATGCTATGTAGCTGTAGAAAAGGAATGTTTAGCTATAGTGTGGACATTGCAGAAACTTCAGCCTTATCTGTATGGAAATAAATTCACTGTAGTTACAGACCACAATCCCTTAACATGGCTACATTGAGCCAGCCAACAAAATGCCAAGCTACTAAGGTGAAGCCTAGGGCTGCATGGATATGACATAACAGTACAGCACTGCAGTGGGGTTAGCAATGCCAATGCAAATGGGCTCTCAAGACAGGGTATGGGGTAGTGTATTCCCAGACAGACTCATCCCTCTCAAGCAACGTTTCTCAAGGCTCAGTTGAAAAATTAGTTTGAGTCTTTTGGGGGGGGGGGGGGGAGTGAGAGAAAGGCAGATACTGCCAGCACAGATATCTGGAATTTTGTACATAATTATATGTTATTTGTGATTATCAACTTGATTTACATAAGATGCTTGTGCTACAAATGTATTAGAACTGCATGTCATGTGTACATCAAACCACTGGTACAAAGTGTGTGTGTTGAAAAGGTTTTTGTAAAGTGCTTGAAATGTATCCACACTGTACCCTACTGGAAAAGAACAGAAATGTACATGCACTACTGTAACTGTTTAAATGTATATTTTAACAGTGGAAACTGGAATACTGGAGGTTAACTTCAGAAAAATAGCTGAAATTAAATTACTTTATGGCTATGCAATAAAAGATGATATCTTTCAGTTTCACTCCAGGAAGGAGAGACAAAGTCTAAAACTAATGAGCTTTCTGTGTTGTCTTGGAACCGTTTCATTGTTGTATGAGTTCCACCATCTACTTAAGATCTGAGGTCTATGTATTTTCACAGGTAGACACTAAATGCTACCTATTTGAGATATTAATTTGAGAACTCTCTGAGCGAGACACAGCATTCTGTAGTCTGTCTTTGACCTGACAGCAACAACTAGAGAAAATCCATTCACCCCATCTGCCTTCCTATGATGAAGTAAGTTTCTAGGGAATAGTAATTCTGTTAGATATAGTCAGGAATATAGCAAAGCTTAGTTTAAATATTTTTCTTCATTTGCTTGAGAATGTCCTGTAATGTTGTTTTAAATATTTCAAATTAATAGTAACACCACACAGAAAGATTGGACACCCTTTGTTAAAGGCCTTAAAGTAGCTGATAAGGAGCTGACTGGTGGGAGTGATAACTACCTTATAGTCTGGGCAAAAGGGGGCATAGCTAGTAAACCTCCTCAAAAAACTCCAGCTTTACTCAGTAGCATATCACCTACTCTGAGGTGATCTCTGCCTAACATATAAAGCTATGTCAAACCCAGAGCTGTTGGACATGCTACACCTAAAGAAATCCCAATCCCTCCAAGCTACATGCTCTAGGGACCTAAACCTTGTCACCACAAAAAACAGGACATGCTGGAGGGATATATTCCTGTCCCAGAGACTTCCTATACTATGAAACAAGCTACCCATCTATGTCAAGCAAAGTTCATTAGCACTCTTCAAGAAAAATCTTGATGAGTGGATGAGAAATAGGAAATACAGCCCGGGGATTACTTCTGTGTCTCTGCTGGACAGTGGCACAGGAAATTAACTTTCTTGGGTGGTGTAAGCTATGGTACCTTGCTGGCTAGGCTTATGTAAGCCCTTGGGCCAATAGCCTAGTACCTACCTATGAACCTATGAACCTGTGCCAGCCTTTCCCAAGTGTGTGTGTGAGTATAAATCAAACCTCAAAGAGTGTGTGTGTCAGCTACTTGGGCAGGGACATGAAGCACTGGTTGGACAGAGAGGGTGATGGAGGTCTTGTCTTGGTCACTCAGCTGAGATCTCAACTCTACAGTTGTGCCAGCGGGGAGTCTTACTGGTGATCTAGAGAAAGACTGAGAAACCAGCCCTGGACACATTGTGGTCTCTGTGTGTTCTTAAGGGAAATTGTACTTTCTGCAGAGAGCTGCATCTGGAAATATTGTGTGTGTACTTGTTATCCTCCCAATGTATGTCTCCCACTGTTGCCAATGGTGAGGATTGAGGCTCCTTGATTACCTGTCCAGTGTTGGGGCATCACAGTACTTACTATATAAGTGCCCCTAGACCCCAAGACTACCTGTTCAACCAGAACCACCAGCAATCACACATCCTGTTAATCAAGAGACAATGATTTGTCATCTACACTGCTTATGAGCAATACATAACTATATATTTGCCTGACTTATGAGGAACCCCAACAAACATATTCAAGTGATACAATGACAGTGTATCTGTTAAATTTAACACTGGGAAACCTCTGTGATGGATTCTACAATTGAAATGAATCCAAGGCAGTAAACCACCAGGGTGCAGGCAGAGAGAGGACAACTAAAGGGACCAGGTTCAAAAGGCTGAGTCCTGAAATACTGTTATTCCACAAGGAAGGGTGACTCTTTGAGAGGTAATTACAACAGTAAAGCTTGGTGAAGGTTTGTTCCAAAGACCAAGTGGCTGTGAAGCAAACATCTGTAGTGGAGACATTCTTAAAGTAAGCACTAGTAAAGTGGCCCTTTGACCACAGTATTTCTCAGTTAGGAGGTGAACCAAATGATGGCAACTGATGATGCATTCAGCAGGAAACTTGGCAATGGCCTGTCTGTCACCAAGTTCTCTGGAACTAATCAAGATAACTAGATCTTCAATCTTCTTGAATTCATTTATTTTCTTCAGGTAACACCTGAAATAGAGTATACAATTATGTCATAGAAAAGAAAACATGGAGATAAATTAACTGGTTTAGGTACCTTGCATAACATAATTTCAGAGGAAATAATGGCAACTTCTAAGGGTCATTCAATCCATGCTGAAGTCCATACATGATTTCCTGCATTTGAGGGCGTGTAGTGCAGTGGAATTTTTTTTTTACAATAAGAACATCAATGTCACTAAATGAAAAGACTCAAAAGGGGAAATGGATAAGCATCTCAATCTAGAAGTTCAGATATCACAAGACAGGGTTTTTAAAAGAAGGAGAAAGGTTAGTACTCCTTTAAGGAATTACTTAATTATCTAATACTGGGGCACATTCCTAACCCCTCTCCAATCAAGGTCCTGATAGGGACAAACAGCTGATATATTCACCTTGACCATAGAATAACTGAAGTACAAATTGCAAAGGTATTTGAAGTAGGTCAGGATTATTTGCAACCTAACTGACTGGTTCAGTACAGCATACTGCTCTACCAAAATGAGAATGGTCTCCACCTGCAGAGATAAAAATTTCAAATTAAAGGTTTTCTAGCAGCCTCAAATTGCTTCTAAAACACTTTTCAGAAGGTCCTGCAGGATGAAGTAGAAATGGCAGTCATTAAATACATGTATGGAATTTATAGCCACTACTGGGAGAACTTCTTGTACCACCAGGGGCCTGACAGCTTGAAACTATGCTCATTCTAGGCCACCAGAGCCTTTAGAATTTCTTCCCTGAACTTTGTAATGAGGTACAAAACCAGTGAGAAGGGATGGAAGGTGTACCTTAACTTCCTTCGTCAAATGATGGAGGATGCACTGACTGCTACTTTGCCACTGCCATGCAGTACCAAGCAGAACAGGAAGAGAATCATATTCTTCTGAGCAGCAAATAGGTTACTGAAGTACCCCACTTTCAGAATATCTGGATTTCACATGGCTTTTAAATCCCCCAGTTCTAAGACAGGAATGGAGAAGTTGTTGGATAGGCTTTGAAATTATTTTCTTCCCTTGCGATGTGAAGTACTGAGGGTGATCCTCCCATCTACGGCTTATCAGCAGCCACACATAACCTTCCTGAACAGATGGTCTGATTACAAGTCACACTGTTGTTTAGATACCACAGGACAGAATGTCAGTTTAACCAAATGAGGAGACCGGGTGTCTTCTAGAGCCATTCTAAGTCCTTTGTGAATGGGAAGATTGCTCGATGTGGAGCCACCTGTCCAGGAATGCCATTATTCTTGAACTGAGTGAGAGCTGAGATGTGCATTCCACACCACCAAAGCAGCATTCATCATTAGGATCTGGATAGATTTGGGTGTAGGAAGGGGAAGGCTGCCAGGGTTGTCAACTGCTCCAGTTCTAGTGACAGTAGTGTGACACCAGAAGATAACACAAAAGTACGTATTAATTTGATACAGTGTAAACGTGGACTTCACCGAAAAAGCATCTTTAGGTGTGAAAATGGTATCATGCAGTCTGTGGCAGGCATGAAGTCCAGAAACCACAATAAGGTCTGGATTTGGAAGCTGTGACCTTACGCAGTCTGCCAAAGAAATTACTTCCCGGACACTCCAGAATGGTAGAAATATAAAAATGAAGTGTCCAGATATCTGCTATAAGGCAATCATTTGAGAGAGAGAGACAGTAAGAACTTCTCCCAGATTATAGCTGCAACCATGATTGTTCCAGCTAAAGGATGTTTCCAGGAACTATCTAGACAGGGTTTATCAAGAGACAGATAGATATTAAGGTGGGGGAACACAAGGGGTTTTCTCCTGCAAGACTGTCACTACTACAGCTACCATCTTGATTAATTCCATAGGGGGCTAAAGAAAGCCCATATGGCAACACTTTATATCAGAAGTAATGCCCACTCAGAGCAAACTGTAGTAACTTCTCAAGTGGACCATAAATACCAATGTGTTAAAGCATATCTGTCATGTCCAGCAGCACCATACAAATGTCCTGCAGCAGAAACAGCACAACTACATGGAGTGTCACTGTCTAAAACCAGATGAACATAGATGTGTTGAATAAAGTCACTGAGGTCCATAATGGTTTAGAAACCATCAATCCTCTCTGAACTATGAAGAGCTGATTGCAGAACCTTAAACCCTGTTATGAATCAGGAGCAGCGTCTATGGCCACCTCTGAAAGAGACATCTGGGAGTGTCTTAAGAGCTCCACTAAGATCATTCTGTCCTCTAGTGGGATGTTTTTGGAGAAGGACCTAAAAACTCTTAAGACTTGGTGTGATCAAGTACAGAATCTATTTATCCTTGGAAATCACTTTCCATCTAATGAGACATTCAAAGAACCACAAACCAAAGGTAGTGAGGACTGCTGAGATTGAGCTGGCAAAGCTGGCTTCTTGGGAGAACTGGTCGTGAAAGAATTTATTCTTCTTAGGAACAGATAAGTCTAGAAAGAGGAGGAGGAAAGTATCAGAGGTCTGCAAGAAAATCATGATGGCCTGTTTCCTACTGAACATGTCATCAACATGGTCTTAAAAGCCCTGGCCAAAGTGCACTTCCCAATAAAATGGTCAGCCAGAGTGCGGTTTCTGAGCCCTTCTGTGGTCTTCTATATGGGAGGACAGCCTCAGCCATGTCACCTGTGCAGGCAAATAACTTTCTGATGCTTCAGCCTCAGAATAAGTAGGATCAAAATTGCAATACAGGCTATATGTAAGTTTATCCTGGTAGTCATATACTGACAACCTGAAGTAAGTTTTCCATGAGTCCAGACCCAGGAAGATTTGCAAGATTTTCTTTGGCCTAAACCACTAAGGAAAACTTCAATTTGTCATTTGTGAGATGAATAGCTGAAGGGTCTAAAACCCATGTAGCAGAAGAGTGTACTCTCTTGTTATACTTTCAGTAGTTTTGAACACTGTCTGGCATCAGGATAGCACAATGCTGAAATCTTGAGCCTCTGCTGAGCCAATAAGACCATAAAGGAATTGGTTTGAGGATGCCTGGTGAGGGGACTTGCTAAATTCCTCTGAGGTCGTATAAAGGGCATCTGCGTTCCTTCAGGGGCTGCAACAACAGAATCAGGGAGCTTCCAGAGATGCATATGTTTCATACATAATAGGTTCTTTGGGTGGGAAGACCCAGTCAGTGCTTCCCTGCCTTCTTCCCCAGATACACATCCAGGCATTTGTCAGTGAAGGGGTGGGGTCGAATGTCCAATCCATTTAAGCCCTCATAAACCAATAGGCTTCTACAAAGGAGGGATCTTCAAGGAGAAATCTGGAGGAGGTGAGGGGACTCAATGTCCTTGTCCATCACAAATATGAGAGTCTTCTGGTCTTTTGACTCCTCATACAAGCCTGAAAGGAGGTTCCATGTCCGATATGTGCTCTAGGCATGAGATCAAGTATGGTCCGGACATTTGATGGGCACATCCCAGATGTTCAAAGAAAGGAAAAGGACACAAACACTTATCAGACAAGGTTAGTATGCACAGAAGACAGGACTGCACAGGATTCAGCATTGGCGTCAGACTATACTCTCAAAAGATTCATTTACTTACCTGTAACTAAGCATTCCACCAGGCAGACATCAAAGAATTGCTTGATATCTAAGCCTTGAGCCTTGTACCACAAGCTCTGGAGAAGGCCTGTCTGGTGACCCCGTAACCCAGGCTAGCAGATCATTTTCAGCCTGGAGTGAGATCCATGCATAGGAGATCTCAGCACCATGGATGCATAAGTGATTATAGGGACTACTCCCTGTGGCCAGATTGGCTGAATGCAAGCTCTAAATGGTCTACAACTCACAGCACACTCTTTAAGTGGGAGCCATAAATGCACCTTCCCAGGGCTTTTCACTGTCTGCTGATGTGAAGGAGTGGTACTGAGTCAAACCCTCATTTGTTAAGAATAAGCTCAGGATCAGCAGGACCTAAAAGGCTGTGTCAGCAATGGACTTAACTTCATGAATGCTAGGCTATGGCCTACACTCTGCACTCCAGATTTTGTGACAGTACTCTGGGTTCCCTGGTAGAAGCCTAGGGCTGTACAGGTAACCCTACTACCAATGCCCATACAGGGAACTTCCTACCACTGCCATCCTTCTGGTAGCAAGGCAGAATCTTATCTTCACTCTGGATAATATAGACATCTATGCCGTTACAAAGACATGGTTTAAATCCACAAAAAGTATTCCAGCAGTGCAAGGCTTTAGTGCCTTTCACACATTTAAACCATCAGCTGCACAAAAAGGCACAAAAGGTGGGAGGAGTCTGCATTTACATTAACAACAAGCTCAACTCTAGGTTGGTTAAACAGAATGAGGCCCTGGAATTTTCTCAACTGCAAATCACCATAGACAAAGTCCCAAAGCATATCCTAGAAATGGATTCACTTTATAATCCTGAAATGCTGAAATATTGAATTTCAGTATCTCAAGACCATAAAGCAGAAAACTCATAAACCCGAAACCTCAAAACCATGAAATTTAAAACCATGAATGTCACAAAAACAATACACCACACAAACACACACAAATACACCTACCTCCCGACACTACAACAAACCAAACCAACGCACACGAACACAACAAAACTAACACAAGCACACACCCTTGCTATAAACAGGGGGGCAAGCTCTCCTGCACCCTCCATGTGGAGGGCTGCAACCCCCACACCCCCCTCCTTCGCACTAAAAACTGGAAGACAGCAAACCCACTACCACACATTCAACACCCCCCTTACACAAACACACATCACATACATACAAACACGACCACCCTCAACACTTACACACTCACATTCTTACCTACCCTAACCCACAACTAAAACTCCCCAATACACTCACATACACACAAACCTTCCCCAAAACCCTTAAAAAACATTACACTTATCAAACGTGCCATCACCACTGCATGTTCGAGATTTCCGTGTCGACATTCTAAAGATTAGTGTAACTGCAGATTCAACACTTTGGTCTCGAGATACTGAAATTCGATATTTCAGTATTTCGAGATTCCAAAGTGAACCCCCTAGAAACATATAGGTCACCATCTATGTCCCTAAAATTCTATAGCTCGTTCCTAGATTTGCTGGAGACACTCACCATTGAACCAAGCACCCCATTCATGGGAGACTTTAACTACCCCTCTATAGGCTTGGACACACATACTGCCTCATACTCAAAGGCACAACAATTCCAGGATCTTATTAACACAAATATCCTTGTCCAGATAGTGCGCACACCCATCAGAGGTTTGAACATACTGGATCTGGTACTCACCAATACAGGAGAGAGCTACCCCCTCATGTCAAGTTCTCACTAGTGAGGTCGGACTACAAAACTGTCTCCTTCAAAATAAAAATCAACTCGGTAACCACAGCAAATCCTGTAACAGTTAGGAACTATTCCAAAGCAAACTAATCCTATTAAGCAGTAGTCTGTCAAAATTCAATGCCATGCCATGCCACACCTCAGGTTCACAGCAATGTATGCAGAATTGTTCACATAGACCCTGTACAACCACGTAAATGGCTGTATAAAGGCTGCTGTACCTACTAGAAGTAAGCCCAAAACAAACTCTAAAAACAAACCACACTGGTGGAATCCTAACCTTAATAGGGTAAATAACAAAAGGAGAAACGTCATGGCTAAAATGGGTAAAAGCAACTCCCACAATGATAGGAGCTCTAATTAAACTAAACAAGAAACTTAGAGGTCTAATTATGTCCAACAAGGCCAATTAAGAGGTCAAGATAGTCTCACTGGCATAAGGCCTTCTACAGCTATGTCTGAAACCTCAAAGGCAGCACACATCAGTGTACTGAAATGGTGGTCAATGGTGTTAACTTCACTGAGCAGAGCGACAGGAAATTTGCTGGCTGACAAATTTATCTCAAACTTCACCCCCCCCCGTCTCCTCCCATGAAATACATACTAGCATAACTCCCCAAACTATTAACAGGGAGCAGGTCCTGGGGGAGCTTGTTAAATCCAAAAACACAGCCTCAATGGGCCCCGACAGTATGTCAAGATGCCCTCTAAAATAGCTTGAAACATGACCTATCAGGACCATCTGAGTCACTTTCAACTACAGCCTTAAAACAGGCTTTGTACCATGAGAATGGAAGACTGCAATGGTTATCTTATTTCACAAAGGTGGACCATCAACTGACCGCCAAAAATACCAACCTATTAGTCTGGCTAGTTTAACATGCAAATCCTGTAACAGGAACTATTCCAAAGCAAGCTAATCCTATTAAGCAGTAGTCTGTCAAAATTCAATGCCATGCCATGCCATGCCACACCTCAGGTTCACAGCAATGTATGCAGAATTGTTCACATAGACCCTGTACAACCATGTAAATGGCTGTATAAAGGCTGCTGTACCTACTAGAAGTAAGCCCAAAACAAACTCTAAAAACAAACCACACTGGTGGAATCCTAACCTTAATAGGGTAAATAACAAAAGGAGAAAAGTCATGGCTAAAATGGGTAAAAGCAACTCCCACAATGATAGGAGCTCTAATTAAACTAAACAAGAAACTAAGAGGTCTAATTATGTCCAACAAGGCCAATTAAGAGGTCAAGATAGTCTCACTGGCATAAGGCCTTCTATAGCTATGTCTGAAACCTCAAAGGCAGCACACATCAGTGTACTGAAATGGTGGTCAATGGTGTCACCTTCACTGAGCAGAGCGACAGGAAATTTGCTGGCTGACAAATTTAGTTCAAACTTCACACCCCCCCCATCTCCTCCCATGAAATACCTACTAGCATAACTCCCCCAAACTATTAACAGGGAGCAGGTCCTGGGGGAGCTTGTTAAATCCAAAAACACAGCCTCCATGGGCCCCGACAGTATGTCAAGATGCCCTCTAAAATAGCTTGAAACATGACCTATCAGGACCATTTGAGTCACTTTCAACTACAGCCTTAAAACAGGCTTTGAACCATGAGAATGGAAGACTGCAATGGTTATCTCACTTCACAAAGGTGGACCATCAACTGACCGCCAAAAATACCAACATATTAGTCTGGCTAGTTTAACATGCAAAGCCGTGGAACGCATTTTCATGGAAATGATCAAAGACAGACAACCTCCGGACATTGGATCTAACCTAGTTTGGCTTTGTCAAGGGAAGGCCATGTCTACTAAACCTGGTAGACTTTTTTTGAGAAGGTCACTGAAACAATGGATGAGGGGAAAATGGTGCATACTGTTTACCTGACATGGCTAAGGCATTTGATAAAACACCCCATTCAGGTACAGTTGACAAACTCACTGAACTGGGCATAAACCCCTACATAACTTGTTGGATTGCCAGCTGGCTAAGAGACAGGACCTCAGGATTAGTCAGACCACCTCCACTAACAGACTTGTCACCAGTAGGTACCCTGGAGCTCCATGCTAGGACTGCTCCTATCTGACATCTACATATCAGAGGTAAAGGCTAATGTCAAAGGTGTTTGGCTGACCAAGTTTGCAGATTACTACAAATGGGGAGCTATCAAAGATTACCCCCATGGAACAACATCTTACAGGAAGGTCTAACACAGGCAAATGACTGGTGCCAAAGTCACGGATTAAAACTCAATGCCAAGAAATGCATTATAATCCCTTTTGGGAAAAATGCCACCCAGGCTAATTAACTCCATTAACTCCATCGATAAGACACCCCTAAGAGCTGACCTGATAATCAGAGATCTGGGAACATATGTAGACAGTAATCTGGCCTTTGATCAACATGCGGTCAAAGTAGTAAGAAAATCATCCTAAGTCACCCAACTTATAAGTAACATCATGGCATCCATGTCCAAGGAATTCATAGTTCCACTTTTTTCGGCCCATATCAGACCCATCATTGAGTACAATGCCCCCTTTGGCATGTACCTGACCAAACATATGCAACAGCTGGAATGCCTATAAAGGTTCCTTGCCAGGAAAATCCAGAGTATAAACACACATTGCCCTATACAGATCACCTTAAAGTAATATCTCTACACTCAGTCGCCCACAGGTTACTGAGAGGTAATCTATGCTTGGCATACAAGACATCCTCTCCTCCAGCTCCAATGGACCTTTTGCATGTCTGCAAAATGAACAGCATCAGAACTGCTAGATCCAAGGATTTAAATTTTACCTGTGACATAAATAAGACATGTTGGCAAGACAGATGTGTGTCTCAGAGGATCCCCATGCTCTGGAACAGGCTCCTCATTCATGTACAGCAAAGTCTATCACTAACCCTTTTTAAGTGTAAACTTGACCAATTGATGGGAAATTGGAAGTTTACCCCAGGTTTGACCCCTATGTTTCTGACAGACAGTAATGCCCAAACTTACATACCCCCAACATAACCTCTAGAAATTTCCTAGAAAACTCCCTCCTAATAAACACCCATGATACATAGGAACACAACTTAGGTTGGGTTGCACGGCTAGGCTTATAAAGGCCATGGTGGTCATTAGCCTAATATATACCTATGAACCTATGAGCATACTTATGCAGTCATAGCATGACATCATGACATACACCAGCATCAAGCACACATTTCCTGAATACAGGATCTTCTGAGATAAATGTCAGACACTTCATGGTGGAAAGGGGGAAGCCAGTCACAGGAACATTTTTCCTCACCATATCAGCTCACTTGTAAGAAGATCCTCCAGTGTTACTGACTGTTGAGACCCCCTTTTCTGACATCTCTAGTCATCATCACCAGCCCCCTTTTTTCCCATTTTCTACATCATCTCTCTTGATTCAATGCCTCACTCCTGCCTTCTTTGACACTCATTCCTGTCGCAGATCTTCTTCCACACAATCCATCTACCTCTTTGCTGGACATTCTTGGTTCCTTTTACCTTCTTCATGTCTGTCCTAAATCTTCTTCACCAGATTGTCTTCTGCTTTTCTGGCACATATGTCAGAACCACCGTAATCTGTTCTCTTTGATTGTTTTCTGCAATTGGAGCTACTTTGGCTTCTGCTCTTATGTCCTTATTTCTTCATCTGTCCCACAGTCTGCATCCTAGCACCCTTCTCTGGAACTTCAAACCACTGCAGTACTGCCAAAATCAGCTTTCTTGGGACCTTGTCATATGCTTTTTCCATGTCTAGAAGTTGGACTCTTTCTTCATTTCTAGCTTCTTCTCAATTATCTGTCTCACTGCAAAGATCAGGTGAGTTGTGCTGCATCCTGATCTGAATCCGTACTTCTCATCTTCCATCTGCGTATCTGTTTATCAATCACCCTCTCCAGAACTTTCATGCAATGTGATAGGAGATTGATGCCACTGTACTGCCCACAGTTGTGGATGTCCCCTTTGTTCTTGTAAAGTGGCACTAGTATGCTTATTCTTCAGCCATTTGGGATAAGTCTTTCTCTTCACGCTGCTACAAGTACCCCCAGGAGCCATTTTTCCCCTATCTCACCCAGCATCTTTATCCTACCTGCTGTGACCTCATCTGAGTCTGCTGCTTTCCCTCACCTCATCTTCCTTAGTGCTGTTCTTACTTCCTCTAGGGTAGGCTCCTCTTCTTCTGTCACTGTAGGTTGTTTCTGGGGCAGTACAGCTTCTGTGGGGTTTACTTCATTCAGAAGCTGCTGGAAATACTCCTTCCATCTACCTTTGATATCCTGAGGACTGGTGATATCCCTAGCTTAGCACATCCTAAACCACCTAGCCCCACCTCGAACAATTAGGATTCGTAGTAACCCAGCCCCCTGGCTACAAAAAAACACAAGATCACGACTAAAAGTAAGGGATAAAGCCTGGAACACCTGGCGTCATCTCAAAACCCCCACAACTAGGCAAACCTTCCTTGAACTTCGCAATAAGGCAAAAAAAAAAATTAGAAACAACAAACAAAATTACTATTACTATTACTAATATCCTCTAACCAGGCCGAACCTCTACCCCCCACCCAATATCGAAGGCTCAAACTCTGATATAGCTTCTAATTTCAACAACTATTTTACCTCCTCTATACTCAAACTTATTAATAATAGAAATTCCATTGACCACCCACAATCCCCAAATGTCCAAACAACAAATACCCCCTTCTCACTCAAACCAGTCCAGGCATCAACCATCCAGACGCTCTTATCCAAACTCAAGCCCACCACCCTCACTGCCGACAACCTCTCAGCTAACTACCTTCAAATTGCATCTAAGGTAATTACCTACCCCATTTCTTTATTGAAAAACAGATCCATCACTGAACACACAACCCCATCTTTGTGGAAAACTTACTACATCATTCTCCTCCACAAAGGTAGCCCCTCCACCGACCTCTCTAACTATCATCCTATTGCAATCCTGTCACCCTTATGTAAGATTCTAGAAAGATGTGTCCATCACCAACTCCTTACCCACCTTCTCACGAATAATCTACTATCCAAAACCCAACACGGTTTTCGACCATCACATAGCACCATCACTGCCCTAATCAACTTCACCAACACCATAAATACACACAGAAATCAAGGCCAACTAGTTTCTGACATCTTTCTAGACCTATCCAAAGCATTCAATACAGTTTCCCAAAATAAACTCTTACCCCGCCTCTCTGAACTCAACATGGACAACCCCACCCTGCTCTGGTTTAAAAGTTATCTAAATAACCGCCTTCAATCAGTTAAACGGCATGATTCCCTATCCCCTCTCTCCCAGTATCACTAGGCTTCCCCAGGGTTCCATTCTCAGCTACCTTCTCTTCAACATCTTTACAAACCAACTTCACTCAGCTACTACAGGAGCTGAAATAATACAATATACTGATTTCACAACCCTAATCTGAACAGCTTCTAATCTCCAGCAGCTCCAACTAAATGCCCAGGAATCCTTCACAGGCATAAAAAATTGGTTAAATAAATCACAACTGATCCTGAACCCAAACAAAATCCAACTCATACTATTCCATCCAACAAAGAATACTGACCAAATCACCTTCACCATATTCTCAGCAAACAGGCCCCACATCTCTCCAGTCCCAGAAGCCAAACTTCTAGGGATTACAACTGACCAATAATTAAAATTTAACAAATATATGTTCCTGACTATCACCAAAGTCCACAAAAAGCTAGGGACCCTATACCGCTGCAAACAGTACCTTACTTCTGAATCTAGAACTGCTACAGCCAGAACCCATCTCTTAACTACCTTACTTTATGCATGTTCAGTTCTACCAAATCTAAATAAACCGACCTCAATAAACTTTCTACTTGTTACTACAAAATCACCAGATTTGCTACCAGCTCCAAATCTCGTTCCTACCACTGTCATTCCCTACTTACTTTACATTGGCTCGAGCTCCCCACACTATTATGTTTCCACCAAATTAACCTAGCACATAAAATTATTTACTATCCAGACAAAACCCTGCCCTATCTGGACTACTAAACTTCTATACTTCAAATAGACAACTACGTTCCACCAATAAAGCCTTGACAGAAAAAAATCCATGCAAAAACAGCTAACACATGAAATACTCTTCCTCCTGACATCAAATTGCTAGATTTGTTTATCCTCCCCTACAAATCTCATCACTGCCTCGCTCTTAAACAATTACATTGGCTTGAATTCCCTTAGGTACTGCAACTATCTCAGCTACAAATGACACAACCACTAATTTACAAACCTTCAGACTGTCCCTCATTGTCCTCGCTTACATCCCTCTATCCTCCTATATGTACTCTCTGTAGCTCAGAACAATTCCTACTTGATACCTACAAACCAAACAAATCAAAAGGCCAATTGCTCTATAAATGTTCAATACCCCACATTTGGATCCATTAAATCTACCTCTCTCTTCAAAAAAGAACTAAAAAACTACGTTGCTAATTCACCATCTTACTCTTGCCACCACCTCACCTAGCTCACACTCCCCCCCTTAACTAAAAGAAACACTAGATATAATGTCTCCTCAAAAACAAATTAACTTTCTTGTTTCTAATCTCTTCTCACTTCCATATACTAAATTATTCTTTTATGTATTTCTCTACCCCCTATTAAATACTTTTTTCTACCTTTTTTCTGTCTTGTCAGTTTCCTTCATTTTTATCTTCTTAGTTAGATTAGGTATAATTCCAGGTTCTTTCTGATATGCTACTTGTTTTTCTGGTCTTCTGTATATATTTGTTTTTAGTACTCAATGTTATCTTCTGTATGTTATTCATAGGTTCTTAGGTTCATAGGTGTGTACTAGGCTGATGGCCCTGGGGTCTTTACAAGCCTAGCCATAGAATTACCCTGGCATTGTGCAGCCCAACCTTAGTTCCCAGTGCCTCTGTCAAGTACAGCCACTGGAGTTAACCCCGGGGTGAATTTTCTATTTCCCATCCACTCATCAAGATTTCTCTTGAAGAGAGTCAGCGAGGTGCTCTGCTTAACATGTATGGGAAGTCTATTCCATAGGATGGGCAGTCTTTGGGTTATGAACCTGTCCCTCCAGTACATTCTGTTGATTGTGGTAATGAGGTTGAGGTCTCTGGAGTGTGTGGTGTGGAGGGATTGGGATTTCTTTAGATGTAGCATTTCTAACAGAGCTGGGTCAGACATGGCTTTGTAAGTCAAGCAGAGGCGATATGAGACAGAGAATAGTTGGATTTTGAGTCTGTCCATGTAGGACAAGTGTTTAAGGCCTAGGATCCTCTTTGTGAGGTACTTTTGCAGCCTCTCCAGTTGCAGCAGGTGTCTAGTGAGGTACATGCCAAATGAGGCATTGTACTCGATGACTGGCCTAATGAGGGAAGAACTGAGGGAGACAATGACCACTTTCTTCGTGGATGCAAAACCCTTAGTAATGAGATGTGCCACATAGAAGGACTTTCTGACCACAGTGGCAATGTGGTGATCAAAAGAGAGGCTGCTGTCAACCTGTGTTCCCAGATGTCTTATAATGCCTTCAGTGTTTAGTGGACTACCATCAATGTGTTAATTCATGGGAACTGGGTTTTTCCCAAAGGGGATGATGGGCGGTGCAGCGGTTAATGCTGTCGACTCACAGCAAGAGGTTCTCCAGTTCGATTTTCGGCTGGGGTGCCTTCTGTGCAGAGTTTGCATGTTCTCCTGCATTTGCGTGGGTTTCCTCTGGGTACACCGGTTTCCTCCCACATTCTAAAGACATGTGTCTGGAGCATTTCTCCCCGGGCCTCTGCTGAAAACAGGATCTGTGGAACCTAGTCGGACTTTTCTGGTCAACAAATGTTAAATAAATAAATAAATAAATAAATAAATAAGACACATTTTTTGGCACTGAGCTTAAGGCCATGGTTCTGACACCAGTCGTTGGTCTCAGTGAGGCCATTCTGTAGGATGTCAACATCACTTGGGGAGTTAACAATAGCTCCCAACTAATAATCATCAGTGAACTTTTTCAGCCAGAGTCCCTTCTTGTTGGCCTGGACTTCAGAGAAGTAGATACCAAACAGGTGAGGACCCAGGACTAAACCCTGTGGAACTCCACTCGTGATTAGTTGGCAATTTGACTTGGAGTCAGCTACTTTCACATTGTGGGTTCTATCTGTGAGCCAGTTTGCAACCCACCTAGTGATATAGGGGCTGATGCCTAGCTTAGTGTGTTTTTCTATGATTCCTGAGTGGGGAATGGTATCAAAGGCCTTGGTCAGATAAAGATAGGCTGTATGAACCACCTTACTTCATCCACAGATCTGATGACTGACTCAAAGAAGTTGACCAAGTTGGGCAGGCATGCTCTACCCTTCACAAAACCAAACTGTGTGGGATCCAGAGTTTTGTGATTCCCTATATCCTTGTTTATTAGGTGCATGATGATGCATTCCATCTTTGCATATCAGACTCGTCAGGCTATTGGGGCGATAGTTCCTAGGGTCTGTAGTCGTTCCTCCTTTGTGGAGAGGGATGACTGTAGCAGTGCGCCATTCAGTAGGGACAAAGCCTGAGGTGAGGCTGTGATTGAACAGGGCACACAGGTGAGGTGCCAGTCCACTCTGTAGTTCATGTAAAACACAGCCAGGGATATTGTCAGGTCCCATAGAAGCTGTATTCTTGGCCTTGGACAGTGCTGTTTTAACCTGTGCAGCAGTAATACTGGGTGCCTGGCAATCTACTAGTATTGTGATTGGTCCTTTGGGGGGAGAGGGGTAAAGCTGGCACTAAATCTGTCAGCCAGTATATTGGCAATATCTGTTGGCTCGGTATAGGACGTACCATCGTGCAGTAGCTCAGAGCAAAACTGGGTATTGCCATGGAGATTCTTTACATAACTATAGAAGGCCTTGTGGTTGTCTTTACTATCTGCTGCAATTCTGTTTTCATAGCTAGCTTTAGAGGATTTGATGAGGGATCTCAACTTTTTGTTGAGGCTGATAAGGGAGCTTTTCCAGTCTTGGGACTTCATCTTATTCTGCATCAGTTTCTCCTTCTGTTGTAGAGTTTGTTTATGGCAGGGGACCACCAGATTGGCTTCCTTTTTTTGGAAGAGAGCATCTTGGTTCTGCTGGGTATGGCAAGATCCATGCATTTGTGTACGTGTTCATACAGTGCATTGGTGCATGGCTCAGCGGTCATGCAACTATTCTCCATTTGCATGGGGTGCCATGAAGTTAGCCACCTCTGTTTTTAGGAGCCCAAAGTTAGCTTTGGATAAGTTTTTCATGGTGGCTACCTTTGTGGGGGGTGGGGTGGGGGTAGGAGGGATGTGGATTTCCAAGATGATTAGTTTGTGGTGGGATCTAACCAGGGAGGAGCTGACTATTGGTGCAGAGCAACGGTCTCCCATGTTAGTAATGACCAGGTCAAGGATGTTGCTATCTCTAGTGGGGGTAAGCATGAGCTGCTCCAGGGCATTGGAATTAATGAACTCCAGGAAATGTTGGGCAAGTGTATTGGTACATGAGTAGTTTTCCCAGTTAATGGAGGAGTAGTTGATGTAGTCTAGTATGAGAGTGTTAAGTTGGACCCTAATATTCTCCAGGGTGCTTAGGAACGTGGAGTGTGAGTCGTGGGACATGGTTGGGGACCTATAGCAGGCTATGACCTGAATTGCTGTCTTACCCAATGTTAGCTGCACCTGAAGTATCTCTGATGCATTATGTTGGGCTATGGGTCTGGAGGTGTGCTCATCCTTTGTGAATATGGAAACACCACCGCCTTTTGAGCTTAGATCCAAGTTCTGGGGACGAAAGGTGTGGTTATTCATTTATTATGTCTTCATCTGCATACTCACGGCTTTGATATTATGTAAATATTTCCTGTATAGCCTTCTTATTTTATTTATTTATTTTTTGTGTGGAGCTTTTCTCCTCGGGTCTCCACTGAAAAATGGGTCTTTGGTCCAGTTGGACTAACCCGGTCTACAAAAGACAAATAAATAAATAAATTAGATTACAAAATAATACTTCCACTTTTAAAAAACTACTGAAAGCACACCTTCTCACCAACTGACTACGCAACTGCAATGGCCCGGCTTAAACCCTCACTACACAGCAGCAGTACTGCTTCCTTAAGCCTCCTATCCTTTGTCACATGCTCAACATTGTCACTCCCTTTAAGTTCTCATGAATGCTGGTTGTAAATATGTAAATAGTATACTCATGTTCTTCTATTGTTGTCTTATTCTAAACTCAATCTAAGCTACTAGTCATGTATCTCCTGAGTTCTAATATCTCCTTGTAACATTGTTACACCTTTGTAATACGATGTTAACAATTCTTCTGTAACTTATTACTGTTATCTCTAAATACTGTAAAATACTGTACTTGTGGAGATTTTTCTCCCTAGGCCTCTGGTGAAAATGGACATCAGCTGTCCAGTCAGACAATCCCAGTAAACAAATGTCAAACAAATAAATAAAAAATAAATTCTTAAAAATTCACTTGGTCCTCCCTTTTAGGGTAGACATCCCTCTTACTGGCACTTGTCTGTAACCAGCTCCTGCTTCCTTCCAGTCTGATATCATGTACTGAGTAAGCCAACATAAAAGACATAAATAAACAAGAACACAAAAATATATACTCAGACTGAAGGAAAATATGTCCTGCAATGCTATGGAGTAGATATCCAACTCAGAGAGAAGGTGGCAGGATAATTAATCTCTGACAGCAGAGGCTCTTCTCATAGATCAGATGATAAGAAATCATTTTTCCATATCCATGTGAAGGGTCACTGTTGAGAAGAGTCTTAAATAGTACATATTAATCTTCTATGGGAGGACAAAAGGAAAGGCTCAAGCAGACCAAGTCTTGTAACACTAAGATACTGAAGCGGGACTGATCCTTGGAATTACAGTTCAAGCAATAATGCTAAATAAAAGTGTGAAATACCAAGCAAATGGCTCCTGCACAAATACCCATAACAGACACATTCCTGAAACAAGTGCTAGAAACAGCCACATACCTGGTACAGTGATATCTGACAGCAGCACTGTCTGATGCGTGGCTCATCATGTTGTGGCAAAAATGACAATGTAGTAAGCAATGGAAAGGGTTTGTTTAGGCGAAGTCAGCACCTCTTTACAGCAATGGAGGAAAGGAAAGGAGAAAAACAACAGATATTTTTTCTAAACCTCTTACCTCTTTACCTCCCAGTCACCATTGGCGTACCACAAGGCTCTATCCTTGGTCCTCTCCTCTGTAACATTTTCATCAACATCCTCTATACTTCCATAGAACAGGCCACCCTAATACAATACGCAGATGATTCCACTCTCATTTACATATCTGACAACATGGTACACTTCCAAAAATTTACTCAGGAAGCTTTAACAGCTACGGAAACATGGCTTCAAAACTCACAACTCATGCTCTACCCAAAAAAGACCAGACTGCTACTTTTCCCCCCTCCAAATCCCGAACTCATGAAAAAACACAACTTAAAGTCCTTGATCTTCTCATAACAAACTATTAGGGGTGATAGTGATCGACCTATTTATACAAAATTGCATAAGAAAAACTTATCGTAAACTAGGGATGCTGTACAGAACCAAAAACTTTCTCAGCAACTACACTTTCCACTACTTACTTCCTCCCCACTCTTCTTTATGATGCTCTCATCCTTACTAACTTCTAGGCTTCACAAAAATTAAAACCTGAACAATGCATAACAAAGCTTCTAAATTTGCGGCATAACACTTTCTGAACCCACCACTGTATAGCACTGAAAATCCTAAATTGGTTAGAACTGCAACATCAACTAACATATACACAACTTACCACCTATAAAATTATCCAGCATCCATCTGCCTATCCAGCACTAAAAGACATTCTACATAGCTATGTTCTCAGTCGGTCACTGCGATCTAGTGACGAAAAACTCCTCTCTGTCTACAAACCAAGCAAATCTGCTGAGTATTGTCTGTACTTGTACAAAGTTGCTAAAGTCTGGAACTCCTTACCTGTATTCATCAGGTCTATACCCTCCCTCTCATCTTTCAAAATCACTCTGAAAGACTGCCTAGCTAAAACCTGGCTCTGTTCTTGCTCAAAACCAGGATAAACTATATCCCTAAATGTGAACAAGTATATTTTCATTCCTTATACCTCCTTACTCTCCCTTCTTCACTTACTTCCTTATTGCTATCTAATCGTCTTCTCTAACTTTCTCTCTAAATATATCATAAGCCTGTTTTCCCTCACTTCATATTGCAATTCCTATTTGTATTAGACTAACTTACCTTTAACTTCTCTACAAACTGTCTAAAATTTCTTTAAATATTAAATGATTGTCATATACCTTGCATCAATTCTTAACAAATATTTTTCTATTATGTCTAATTTGTTATAATTATTTAAACTGCAGATGTTTTTGTTTTATTTTTGAAGACTGTAAAATTATTGTTCTTAAAATGTTTTGTAATAATTTGGAGCTCTTCTCCTTGGGCCTCCACCGAAAATGGTCTTCTACCCAGTTGGACTTTCCTGGTAATCAAATGTCAATATATAAATAAATAAATAAACAAGTGTACCATCTTCAGGTAAGCCTAATCTGATGGTACATATCCAAGGTATGAAGGGGTCTTTTTCACATGAGTTCTGTCACTGATAATAAAACAACAGGTAAAAAAAATCAGTAAGAACAATTGTTAGATGTTATTTGCTTTATATTTATAGCTATTAGCAAACATAATAAGAGACTTATGCTTTCAAGGATAGAACTGATATGGTATTCAAGAAAGGTTAGTTTTATTCACATATGATATTATTTTGTACTTGGTAAATCCAGAAAAGGATATTTCGGTGTTGTTCAACATTCTGAGACAGTTTCAAGTCTTTTCAGGATATATAATAAATAAGACAAAACAAAAGTTATGTACTCACCATATCGATGCATCTGTGTTGTCCATTTTCATTTTTCTTCAACTGATGGGTCTCAGATCTGACCTCAGATATGTCTCGGCCAATTTTTCTACGTTCACGGATCTAACTCTCAAGCTCCTCCTTTACCCATAATGTCCCACTAACCTAGGATACCTCAGATCGAATTTGCTGCCTCCAGTAATCATGGCTGATAATACAAAGAATCTATAAAGTAGAAATAGAGGTAAAATTTGAGCTCAAACAAGGAACAATTGGTTTCCAAAGTATTATCCCTTAGGTCTTCTCCAGGAAGAAAGGGAAGGGGGTAGGCTGGGAAGTTGGGGAAGAATGAAAATGGACAACACAGATGCATCTTTATGGTGAGTACACAACTTTTGTATCTGATGTTATTTTCATTCATTCCTCAAATGATGAGACAGAGTCCCCAGCTTGACGAACCTTGGCAGGTCCTCATGGAAGGATATTTCAGAGTAATGCAGAGCCAAATACAGCTCTCTTTTTCTAGAAATCTAATCTAATTTGTAATGAGCAATAAAGGTATGATGATTGGACCAAGTGGCAGTGGCACAAATGTCATCTATTGAAGTTCTTGACCAAAAAGCTGTAAAAGTGGCCATATACCTTGTGAAATGGGCTGCAAGGGGCTTAGGCAAAGACAACCCTCTCTGGCTGTAGATAAAGAATATGTAATCAGTCAACTACATGGATAAAGTCACTTTGGAAACTGCCATACCTAATCTGTTCTCTGAGAAGGATACAAACAATTGACCAAATGCAAGGAGTACCAATGCGAATCCAAAACTACTAGTAACCACAAAAAAAAAAAAAAAAAAAAAAAAAAAGAGCTTTCAGTTTAGTTTATTTTAAATCAAAGTTTCATATGAGCTTTATTGTTTTTTTTTTTATAACGTGAAGCTTGTTGGGATTGACACGCTCATGATGGGTATTGTTTTGAGAAATTATGGGATATATATAAAAAATAAAAAAGAAAGATTTGGCGCTTGTAAACTGGAGAAATCCATGTCATGTTTATTGTGATTGCCAGCACTTTTGAGACGTATGTTTACATATTAATGAGTTGGTTTAATCAAAGTCATTGGATAATTCAAACTTAAGTGATTGTATAAAAGCAATGTAATTAATTATTTGTTTGTCTGATGAAGTCTGTGTTTATAAATGAAAAATGCGGTAATACGTTAAGCGTTTTATGTTACATGTTGTTTAGTATACAATAAAGCATTGGTAACGGTTCGTGAGTCCAGAGGTTTACTTCAATATAAACAATTGGTCAGAATTCCTGAAATCTTTGGTCCAGTTAAGAAAAAAATTGAAGTTGTCTGTGCACATCCAAAACATGGAGCATGTATTTCTCTTTACTGGAAAGTTTTAGGAACAAAAACAGAAGGTTAATGACTTGATTAATGTTTTACCCAGAAGCCACCCTTGAAGGAAAGTGCCTAGAGTTCAAACACTCGTCTAGCTGATGCCTGTTTGTTTATGTACTGGACTACAGACATATTGTCCATCTGGACTGCATCATTCTGGAGGGGACAGCATCCTGAAAGGCTTGTAACATTTGGAGGACAGCTCTCATTTCCAGGACATTGATGTGCAAATTGGACTCTTCTGGGGACCACATATCTTGGACTGCCCTTCCCATTGGTGGCAGGTTAGAGTATAACCAGAGGCAGAAGAAAAAGGGATGTTCCCATGAAACTTCATCTGAAAGGATCCGTCAATGAAGGAATTTCTTGTAAACTTGTGTGATCCTGACTGGAGTGAACAAAGGCTCATGAAAAATAGAACACAGAGTCTACTGTAGAATCTGCACATGAAATCTGCCTAATGGAACTAGAGTAACTGCTGCTGCCTTTGAAGAATTATATACTGCCTTCTGTTGGTTTCTTGCTGTTACTTGCACTTACATGCATGCATACCACAGTATATTTAACTATTTATTGTGACCAACTAGTCTTATTACTGTATTGTACTAAGTACAATAACTACACTGAGACAAACTGCTTCAGTTAATACGCGTTTACTATTACATTTTCCTTTCGGATCTACAAGCATGCAACACAGATGCTGTCAGCTCTCTATGGCAAATTCACAAAGTTTGTTTGTACACACTTAAATTTATACCAAAAAGTCTGATGCATTACAATCTTCCTTTGTATAACACTTTTCTTTGTTCTTCTAATTTATGATTTGTCCATGATTTTTTTTCAAGTTCGGTGGTCCAAGGAAACTCAGTTATTTGAAAAGTGGTGTTCCAACACTATCTGAAACTTGATGTTCTAACTTTATCTTGCTTGATGTTACCTTTCTTTACTTTGTTGATGTCCTTCCAGCTGCCATCTGCGCAGTTATTTTTACAGACTTTGTTTCTCAATAACATACTCCTTTACATGGATGCTAATATCTAATTAAGCTATGCCAGCACACTTACTACTTCCTATTTTTCAGCATTTTATACTATTCCTAAATTAACCCTTTATATTTCATATCATTCTTACAGCTTTTTATTCATGCTAATAATCATGCTAGCAACAGTTTTGAAAAGACAGTGTATACTATTATTCTTTCAGTTCCCCGTTACATATATATTTTTGGAGGAATGGACTAAACTTTAGTTAAAGAAAAGACGGCATTTGTTTTATTACCAGTATCATTTACAGCATTTACCACTTTGCTCATATTTACAATTATAACTTGTTGAGTTATTGCAACTCTTTGTAACTTGCAGCATATACAACAATTCCAAGCTGTCATTATTATGACCCCTAAAACTATCAACACAGGATGTATTAACCAATTTAGCAATTTGGTCCCAGATGATGACCATCCTGCGAATATGTCCCACCAATTATGGGCAGTGTAAGCTTCTGTTTTTCTCTTTTACTATTAACACTGGGTTATTTGAAACCACACATACAAACTGTGGTGCCACTTTAACAAACATTTTGAAATTTGAAGGCAATATTGTCCATTTACACAACATTTTGTTCAATTTACAAATTTAGATACATTAGTACTAAATTGTAATCTGTCAATTAAAGATACTTGTAATGACTTACTTCCATTGTGCTTGTAAATGTACACTCTATGAGATATCTTGTTCTACTAGTTTTTATACCAAGCTCTGTTAAATCTGCATTTGGTATCTTTAAAACTTAGAAATGTAATATTGAAGTGCAATATTGTTTTTTTTTTTTGTTTTGGTATTGTTGTCCTATCATAGTAGAAGCAGATAGTATTTTTACCATTTGATCTGTATGAAGTACTGGCCTGTTACCTAAAATGATAAGTATTTTAATCCATGGTCCTTTTCTTGTATTACTGTGTTGTTTATGCAAATAAACAGAGTATCAGTAGAAATTATACCTTTTTTTTTCCCTTGTTAAGTTTATTCTTATTTTTGTGTTATTGTCTACACACTATGACATTTTTTGCATGATGTCTTCCCTTGTTAGAACTGTTACATTTTTGAGGTAATGTACAGCATCTAATAGAGACAGAACTATTTATTGAAATGCTTATGTCAGTCTTTGATTCTTTCTCTACTTTTATGTATGCCTAACCTTGTTCAGCTAACCATGCTGTTATATTTGTGTTAAATGTTATCTTCCCAAAGGTACATGCTGTATGCTTTTTACAACTGAAATTGTCTTGTGTTCTATTTTGTGTAGCATTTTCCTAGGTTTTATTTGTGAAATATTGTAATTCCCTCTGTTTTGATTTTCAGAATAATGCAAATGAAATGCAGATGTCTGTGTTGAATGCTGTGTGCCTTGTCTCGCATCTGCATTTTTATCTACAGTCCCTGAAGCATGTTACAGACACTGAGCATTCAGCTTGTCTCAAGCTGTACCAGAATATATGTATGCTAGCAAACAGAAATACATGTATTTAACTAACTATATTATTTCTATATATATTATAGCAACAGATATGTATATGCATCTAACTAGCAAATAGATGTGCACATGCATTTATACATTTTTAAACATATCTATCACTGTATACATTCCCTCTGTTTTATTTTAAATCCAAAACTATCTATACTAGTATGTACTTTTTAGTCAAGTTATATTGCTATTAACTAGGAACACATTGGGAAACAAAACCTTCGGTTTTCTTTTGATACAGCAAGTTAACACAGTTTTATATTTTCAACACAATGATGACAACCATTACAATTAGAACTAGATGAATCTGAATATGACTCTATACAGTGATGTCCTATACAGTCATTTATTGACAATGCTTGAAGATTTTACTGCAAAGGCATTGCAGTCTTGTTTTTTTGAAAAAAAAAAACAACACGTCACAAATGTCAAGCTTTGACTTGTTACTCTATTTACACAGCTAAACCATTTACTATATACTGTACAGAATACACTTGCTTGTACAGATTGTTTTTGCATTTGTATATACATGGCTGTAATGTACACTCAGTCCAATTTCCAAACCTAGCATTAAACTGAAGCCTGCTAATTACATTACTTGAAACATTAAAATGCATTTTTGGTATTACCACTTTGCACTTTTATTTGAGTCCCTTTTGCAGTACTGTTTACACAGTTAGTGTAAAATTGAAAGCATGCCCTTCTCCCTGTAGTATGCTTAATTTTATTGCAGTACTGTTTATTTGCTTTAAGCTGTGAGAACTGAATGTATGTTTGCCATTTGGCGGTTATCTAGACTGTGACACTTTGGTCTTACACATTTGCTTTTTTTTTTTTTTTTTTGCCATTTTGAAAAACAGATACAGCTTCTGCTGTTGCCTATACTGTCAAAGTTGTAGTAGGAATCGCTTTTACTCATTTTGAAAAGACGTTTACTGTTACTAGTAGCTATTTGTACCCTCCCTTTGTGTAAAGGGACCTGCATAATTTAACTGCATACTATAGCCCATGTACTGACTGTACTTGTAGTAATTACTTGCAAACAGATTACTAATGACATGTAGAAAAAAACATAAGCCATTTAGCCTGGTGACCAGTCTTATTTTCTTGACTTTATACATTTCAGTATCAGTAACATTTTATGTAATGCAACATTTCTAGTAACTACCCATTCCAGCCTGGAAAGATTTGAGCTCACATGCTTTTTTCTTTTTGCGCATTCCAGATGCTTAACCCATAACTCCTTTAGCACTTACTCGTACTTTCAGTCACTTGTTAATATACTTGCAGCTTGATATTAGAATGCAGTTGTAAAACTCTTAGAATTATAATAAACATTTGTAATTTGCCTAACTATGCATAATATTGCTTTTGAATACTGTTTTTGCTGGAGTCTGTGCTATTTTTTATGCTATTATACAATTACAAAATATTGTATGAAACAAAAGAGATATTGGAAAACAAATATATTTACATGATTTACATTTGCTATTGTCTGCGTGTTGCTGCACTTTATGTGAAAAGAAAATACATGCATGTCAGTCTTGTGAAGTCATGTCTTTTCTGAGTTTAACTACTCTCATTTAATATCTATACTCTAGAACTGTTTTATTATTTGAAATAGTTTTAAAATCACCATTTAAGTATCTTGCTTTAACTGAATGAAAGTTTGTGCTGTGTACGCTTAACCATTTTCTAAATGTAGAATAGTACATCATAAATTATTTTCTATCAGCGTAGTTAACTGCTGTTGCTTTAATTCTTTACTAACCAGATTATATTTGTCAGTATTCTGTTCTGCCGACTTTAAAGCTCTTATGCACTTCTGAAAGTGTTTGCATATGTTGTCTGAACTTTTTGAACTCACTCTGTGTCTTAGAAGTTTATTAAATCTTTTTGTTAATTCACCATGAACCTTGTCCCTCTTTTTATCTGTTTTGTAATGTGCAGTGGTTTTATGCCACTTTTGTCTAGCAAGATGTACTGAAGATTCTGTAAATAACTGACTTGACTGATATTGTAACTCAGAAATTAACACTTTATATGTGGTGACAGGACATAATGCATGTGCTTGTTTACCATTACTTTTATGACATCGCACACAGAAAGCAGTTTCATATGACTTGCACAATAAATGTTTACTGTCATACTAATGATGTTGCTGTTTAAGATACCAGTCAAATGTAATGCATTTACATAAAGGATTGACATGAACTTTACCTAGTAAAGTACTACATGTGCTACTGTTTTGTTTATACCAATCTTTAAATCCTGACTATACATGTGCTGGACTATTATTACTGTCTACCTGAATGGTAGTCTTACACTGTTCATTTTTGTGTTTTATGGCATCCATGCTGTAGAATGAGAAGCAAAAAGAGAATTACCAGCTTCTGTGTGGAAGGTGGCCAAATCATCCGTTGAGAAAGTGTGGAAAGGCCCTAGTTGATTTTTCAAAAGGTGGTCAAACACAGCTGGCAGATTCAGCTGTGTGAATGTACAGGACCTGTGGAACTTGCAGAGATGCACTGTTTTGCTACTGGATACTGTGCATAAGAAGAAAGCAAACGTTTGCATTGCAACTGGACATACTAACCGAATAAAATGAAAAAGAAGCTGTAGTTGTCACAAGGAGAAACCATTCGGTCCGTCAACTAAGGCTAGCCATTGAAGAATTATATGCATGTATTCTGTTGGTTTCTTGCTGCTACTTGCATTTACATGCATGCATACCACAGTATATTTAACTATTTATTGTGATCAACTAGTTTTATTACTGTATTGTACTAAGTATAATAAATACATTGAGACAAACTGCTTCAGTTAATACGCATTTACTATTATTTCCTTTCGGAGCTACAAGCATGCAACACAAATGCTGCCAGCTCTCTATGGCAAATTCCCAAAGCTTGTTTATACACATTTATATTTATACCAAAACATCTGATATTTTTTTTTCAGTCTGATGTATTACAATCTTCCTTTGTATAACACTTTTCTCTGTTCTTCTAATTTATGATTTGTCCTTGATTTTTTTTCAAGTTCGGTGGTCCAAGGAAACTCAGTTATCTGAAATGTGATGTTCCAGCACTATCTGAAACTTGATGTTCTAACTTTATCTTGCTTGATGTTACATCTCTTTACTTTGTTGATGTCCTTCCAGCTGCCATCTGCGCAGTTATTTTTACAGACTTTGTTTCTCAATAGCATACTTCTTTACATGGATGCCAATATCTAATTTAGCTATGCCAGCACACTTACTATGTCCTATTTTTCAGCATTTTATACTATTCCTAAAGTAACCCTTTATATTTCATATAATTCTTGCAGCTTTTTATTCAAGCTAACAATCATGCTAGCAACAGTTTTGAAAAGACAGTGTATACTATTATTCTTTCAGCCTTGAACCCTAAAGCTTGCAATACTAGTTGTACTGGAGGATAAGAATGTGAGATCAGTTCCATGACCTGGGATCTAAGGGTTTATACTCTTGTTGCAGGAAGAGATGCTTTCTGATTGACTGTGTCTAGACACACACCTATGAATTCCAGAGTCTGTGAAGGTGTGAGCTGTGACTTGTTGTAGTTGACTGTGATGCCCAGATAAAGACATAACTGCAGCAAGTAGTCCCTTGTTTTTATAAGAAGATGCCTGGCTGGAGTAGTCAGGAATCAGATGTCTAGATATGGAAACACCTGTAATCCCAACAGTCTTAGGAGAGCTACTACCACTGCCATGCACTTGGTGAACACCCTGGGGGCTGTGATGAGGCCAAATGGCAGTGCTCTGAACTGGTAATGACCGTTTCCCAGCTAGAAGTGCAGATATCTTCTGGAGTGCCTGTTCTTTTTGATGTGATAGTATGCATCCTGAATATCTATTGAGCACATCTAATTGTCCTTTCGCAACAGGAGCAAAATGGACTGAATCGTGACCATCCAGAACTTCGAGTATTTCACATACTGGTTTAATTTGCTGAAATCCAAGATGGGTCTCAAGTCTCCTGTCTTTTTTGGCACTAAAAAGAATCTTGTGGTCTGGGGAACATTTTGGGTTACTCTTTTTTTCAGCAGTGTTCTTATCTCCAGGGCTGCTGCTTCCCTCTGATTGAGTGGAACATCTCAGATTTTCCTCATTTCATGGGGGCATTTGGGAAAAAGGTATGAAATAACCTCTGGATATGATCCTGTACACCCAAGTATCTTTTTGATGGATGCCCAGGCATCTGGATGCAGAGACAAGCACCCCCCAACTGCCTCCAGAGAACAGCAGCCAGAAAAAACTTTCAGGAGCACTAGTAGGGTTTATCAGAGAATGTATCCCTGAAACCCTGGTTCTATGGGCCACCTCTGCCATGAGAGTGGTGTATTCCATTAGAGATTCCCCTCTCTGCCTCTGGGGGAACTATCTCCTCATGAGTCTTGGAAAGGATCTTGGAACTTGTGAAACCACACCTTCCTACATTTTCATCGATTTCAGGAAAAGAGTCTCTGAGGGGTAGGGTAAAAGATCCTAATGGCAGACAAGGTATTTTCATCTTGCTCACTTTCTGGACAGCATTTCCTTCACCTTTGGACTGAAGAAGGATGATCCAACAAAGGCAGCATTGAAGAACGAAGACTTGAAAGGTTCTGTAAAATCACACAGGCACATCCATGAATGTCTCCTGACGATTATGCCTTAACCCGTCACTACTGAGGTACCCTCTGCAGCATGGAATATCAGCCTCATACACATGTTAGATATGGACTTAAGGGTGGCCAGTTGTGAAGAAGTCTTGTTCTGGCCCTCAACAGACATGGACCCAGAAAGAGCTCTGTAGAGCTCTTTTGTCAAATCTATTTGCAACCTTGTAATGTGCACCAAATATTTCAGTGACCACAGAGCAAACGTCATTGAAGTGTAAATGTGCTTTCCAAACCTGTCCAGAATCCTAGACTCTCTATTAGGGAGATGGTCAGATGAGATCTGCTCAGCGAGCTCTTTCTTAGTGGCTACTGTCACAACCGTGGCATCTTCTGCTCCAGTGTGCTCTGCCCTTTGGGGGGCTAAAAACCTATCGGATCTCCTGGTGTTAGGCTCCACAGTATCCAGCTCCTTCCATGCATGGCATGAGACAAGATCTAACAGATCATCAGCCTGGGGGAGCTGTCACCCAGGACATAACTAGGCCAGACCCGAAAGCCTCCAGGAACACAACTTTTCATGCCATCCACCTTTTTGCTTTAAGAGTTCCAGAATTTCTCCAAAGGAGACATCTTCAGGTGGAGATCTGGGAGACCCTTCCCCTTCATCAATCTCAGTGTCATTGGGAAGAGATTCCTGAGGGAAATCCAAGTGTCTCCTTTTGCACATTCTCTTCTTAAGGACCTCATCAATGGGATGGTCTAGTGAGGTATCAGAATTGGTATGTGAGTCCTGAGAAGGACTGATTGGAGGCTTAATTGGGTTAGCTGTCCTGGTGGGACAGAACTGAGAGGCTCAGAGCTCAAACCGAATGGTGGGATATAGACAGGATCTGAAGGGGGCAAAGATGTCCTTCCTCTAGGCAGCAAGAAGGCCCTCTCTACTACCTCAAAGGCAGAAGGTCTATGAGAAACACCAGCCAGCAGTACTGGAGCCAAAGCCTCCTACACAGATGTGCCCTGTATCATCCCAGACCCTTGACCCAAGGCGGAGTAGGACCTGAGCTGTCCAGGGCTAAAGCTCCAAGATACAAGGACAGCTCCAATAACTTTGGAGTCAACCCTAACCTCTCAGAGCTGGCGCCAACACTTTGACTGTGAGAGTTTTCCTGCTCCAAAACGTTCAGAGCTACAATGACCTGTCTTCAGATCTGAAAAGGGCACTCTCAAGAATCCTGGATTCAAGGACTCCAAAACCGAAGGTCAAATCAGAGAAGGAGATATCAATTGAGTTTTAGTGGAGGACAGGCTCATGGATTCGATGGAAGATGGAGCCAGGATTACTTCTGATCTGAATCTGAGCTCTGAGGAACTTCCTCATCATCTTATCCACCTCTGCTTCAAAGAAGTTCCTGGAGGACCCAAAGGAAGAGCTGGTAGATGGTGGCTTGGAGTGTCTCCTCAGTGTCTCCTGCAGAAAAGGTGAATGGAGACAAGGACAGATCAGCTCCAGTGAGAACAGTGGGACCGAATTCAAGGAGACTTGGGCTACAAAGAGGTAGGATCCGTGGGTGTTGAATCCAACTTTTTAGAAATTTTTGAAGGTGGTTCAGTTGTTGGAGCCAATTTTGGTGAATGGTCAGGGAAGCATTTCCTGGAGTCCTTTTCTTTCTGAGCTGATTCAGGCTTTCCTTTTTCAGACCTCTTAGAAGAATGTTTGAGCCCCAGCAGCTAGAGAAGAGGAAGAAGAAGGAAGGAGGCCCTTTAAAACCACTTTATTCCTCTGGTCATAAAGCTCTCTAGAGTTGAAGCCTGCAAAGACAGTGCAGTTGATATCTAAATGGGCAGTGCCCAAGAAGTAAATACACCCCCTGTAGGCATCAGAATTAGGAATCTTATACCCACAGGAAGTGCATTTTTTGAAAACAGTCAGCTTATCTGCCATGTCTTTCAGACCAAAAGTAAGAAAGGAAAAACAGAAGAAAGATGGCTTTATTATTTTTATTTTTTTTTTAAACTGTGGAGGATGTACCAGCAATGGTAAAAAGAGTACCCTCTATAGAGTAGGAAGAAACAGAGGGTAGAAAGGAAAGAGTATCAATGGTATGTAGAAGAGTACCCTCACAACCAACGGGTAGGAAAAAAACTACCTGACAGACAGAACCCAGGAATTTAGAAAGAATGCAAGGAAGAACAGGTGGAAAGATAGGAAAATAAATCCAAAATAGAAAAAAAAAACTTACAGCCCTTAAGACAAAAACAACACCCGATTGTTCGAGAGAATGCAATCCACGTCTGAGTGATATGAAGTCAAACGAGATTCGAGGTATGGTTTGTTGGTGGGGAATTATGGGTAAAGTGAAGAGCTCGAGAGCTGGATCTGTGAATCAAGAAAAAGTGGCTGAGCTGCAACCGAGGTCGGATCTGGGACCCATCAGTTAAGGAATGAATGGCAGCTAAGGATGTGTGGGAAAAACTAAACAAATGGTAATACAAATATTGACAAGCTGGAAGTGCTTGCTTATGGATATAAATAGAGACCAGCAGTGAAAATGTCTCTATTCATTTTAGTTTTTTTTTTATACAGATCAAGAGCATTTTAATCAACAAAAGAAGCTGTGGACCTTAACGAATATATAGTTGAAAGAATTTATTTGGGAGGGAAAGAGGGCAAGAGTTAAGTGGATAAGTTGATTCACCCCAGAGAACAAGGTGGTTTAGGATTACCCAATACTTTAGACCTACACAGTTAACATCATAACACAAGCAGAATTTTATAAATCAAAGTGGAAAGGGATGACAATGAAGTGGGGAGGTTCAAGAAGTAAGGCGAGGGTACAATTTGGGATTCAGGTTCATAACAATAACAACCATTGAGAATGTTATATTCATAAACTAACAAAGTATTCTAAGAACTAAACCAACATGGGATGGAGAAAGGACATTTTACCAATACAAATGGCTGCAAGTAGATGTACAGAAAATAGGCAAGAGGGCATTGAAATTTACTGGAGAAAATAAGCAAAGTAACTGAAGTACTGAGAGCAAACAACTAGAAAGGGAAGGGTAATATAGTGGGATGAGGCCAAACAGAAGTTTGTACTGCAGGTTAGAGACTGCCTTCCCTACCAGGTACTGATAACACAGTATAGGCAAAAGAGACAAGAATAGGGAAGTGATAAGTGAAAAAAAACAGATCTGGTAAAGTTTTGAGTATATTACAAAAGTTGTCATTAAAAAATGGATAATTAGTATGGCATAGAAAATATTACATGTTAACTATAAGCAATGGTGGCTGGTGACTTCTAACTTCTAAGTAAGGGGAAAGTGCTAAAGGAAACAACTGAATGGGTAGGTTTAAATGGAATGGAGTTGAGCTCTATTACCTGAGATCAATAACATATTTGGTAATTCATTTTAATGTGGGGTTAAATGGAATAGAGTTGAGCTCTATTACCTGACATCAATACCATATTTGGTAATTCATTTTAATCCGCAGACTGCTTCAGTATGCACCCACTCATTACAACTACTTTACTGGCTATATATATAGGTTTACTATCAAAACCGTGAAATTTAGAACGTAATCCGTTCATGTTAGCGACTCAGAGTACCGCCATACTGCATATTAATTAGCTCAGTATGTCGAATGCCATACCGATGAATGCAAATTCGGCATTATCAGACATCCTTTTTCCCCTACACCTTTAACAATAGTGTGGTAAGTGTACACTTACCTGTCTCCTTTACATCAGTATAAACATACTGCAAAACATTGAAATTTATGTTTATGCGGGGGGTGGAGACAAGCTCCCCTGCACCCTCCACACCCCTTGCAAATTATATATTCCAACTGCAAAATCACACTACAGTGAGGAAAAGGATAAATTTCCCAATCCACACTGTACCATGATCTCTATTCGTAACATTAACCACGTATCAGCGAATGGACAGTGCACGCATGTGTACACAAACACAGATGTAACCATCAGTTACAGCCAGTTGCATCACTGTGACTATATACATTAGGTATTTGGTTGCACTAAATGAATGAATAAATAAGTAACTACCACACAGGAATTTATCTTCCTAGCTCAGCTCACAATTTTCAGAATGTACTGTAACCTCCCATCCCAAAATACCACTCAACATCTTAGTTTAAGAATCAAGGAGAAAGTTGAAAAAAATAATGGTGATTTGGGAGACACAGGACAAAAATCAAGGACAGATACTGCTTTTCTATACTTAAAAAAATGCTTTTGTCTAAAGGCTCAGTTTGAAACTTGTATGTCTGTAGTTATTTAATAATTACAATCCTCAGTGCTTTGCAAAAACACTATACACATTAAAAGGAGACCAAAAATAATGGACATCTGAGTTGTTTACCTCTCAACACACACACTCTTAAATGAAGTACACACACACACACACACACACACACACACACACATATATATATATATAAATCTCTCTCTCTACATATATATATATATATATATATATATATATATATATATATATGCGCACACACACACACACACACACACACACACACACACAACACACACACAAAAATATATACTTAAAAAAAAAGCGAAATAAACTTATTCCTGCATTAATGCCCCTGACTCATACATTACCATCCTTCCTTTAGTTTCAGTCAGGCTGTCTGAGTCACCTGAGGCAGCCTGAGCCGATAAGAAGAGCTCCTCACTGCTTTACGTAGCAGCCCCGTCAAGACACTCTGAGTGATATTTCAGACATCATCAATAACTCTGCCAACTGGTAAAGTAAATCTAATGATGGGTTTGTGCCAGGTGTTTTGAAAACAGCCAGGCCAATTAATTAAGATTTTTTTGTTTGTTTGTTTTACTTTGGATCTCCGTGGAATTCCACAAATGTGCACAGTTCCAAGCAACCAGAACAAAGTCAAAAGAAAGAAAGCCAATTATTATTTTTAATTTAAAAATAATCATATTTCCATATTTATTTTATTATTTATTATTTTCTTTTTTCTTATCAGGGGGCTGCAGTCCAGCAGCCAATACCATGAGCCACCCCTGGAAAAACTATATATGTATATGTGTGTATATACATATATATATATATATATATATATATATACATATATATATATATATATATATATATATATATTTATATATGTGTGTGTGTGTGTGTGTGTGCGCGCAAAGGGAGGACATCTATATGGCCCCCAAGTATCCAACACAGTCTAAAACGTTTAGGATTTTTGCTTGGAAGTGTTGGCTTTGGTATGTTTATACCCAAAGCAGACTTCAGAGAAGTTTTACTCAAGTAGATAAATGCTGGAGTTGTGATGGGACGCAAAGAGAGACAGAACTGGTAACATGCTTTTTTGGGAATCTAATGAGTTGGTAGACTAAAAATTCCCTACAAAACTCTATCAGAAATGCTGGGGGAGCAAATGGTTGTTACTAAGGAAATGATTGTTTTTTAGCTGTGATACAGAATCTGAATTGGCCAGATATGTATGATAGGCCTTACTAAGTTTACTGCTACCGGCTGTAAAAAAAAAAAAAAAAATTACTGGAAGATGGAAATCAAAATCTAAACCAAAAGTACTGAATGTTGTAAAGGAGATAAAAAAACTGGAGGTGAGATGTTTTAAAAAGGGAAGGAGAAAACTACACAGAAATGCACTGAATCTGTGGAGACAACACAGCAGAATAACTCTAGAGGAGGAATGAAGTTTAAGGGAAGGCAGGGACTGAGCAATGTATTTAATGACTAAAGTGAAAGACAGTTGTTAAAATTAATGAAAATTAAAAATGCTTGCTATAGTTTGTTTTCTATTATTGTATGTGCACCTATGTAATTGTCTAAAATGGAAGACTTTAACAATTTAAAAATGAACAGTTCTTTGATGACTTTCAAGAAAAAAATAGTAATTAAAGGACTACAGACTTCTGTACTTGTTTATGTGTGTGTGTGTGTGTGTGTGTTGGGTGGGGAAGGACAAAACGAAAACAACTGTTCAACTTAGAACCTGCAGTTTTGAGACCTTGTATGAGGAGGTGAAAACTACCAATAAAGTCGACCAATGACAAATTTCAAAGCCACTGAAAGTTCAGTAAGGACAAGCAAACCTTTAAGAAGGGCTAAAAAGTTTCTCAAATGTAGATCAAAAGGCAGAAACCCTTTAAGGAGCTGCTTACCAAGGAATGACAGTCTCCTGACTCCCACAAATCATGGCACATTACTGCCAAAAGCAAGAAATCTGCCCGTGGAATAACAGAGACCTAAACAGTGGGGTGGGATGGAATGGCTAAAACCTAGATTATTGACCAGGAACTGGGATGGCATCAGTGCTGAAGGGCAGTACTTTTTGTTTGGTACTCTTGGGACCAGCAGTAGGTAGTACCTTGATCAATAACATCAGATATTGGATTATTTGACACTTACATCTCATTCTGACAAGGCTCATAAATAGGCAATGCAAACACGATACCTATAACATACAGTAAAATATCAGGGTTTGTCTAGCAACTTCATACTTTGCTGCTGCTTCTGCAAATATTTAGATTTTCAGATGTTGGGGGCAAGGGGTTAGAGTCTGACTACTGGAAGGAAAGTCTGACAGCAAATGCATTTTTTCACGCAGTAGAAATGTGTATTACTGTACATGGCAGTGAAGTTATTGAAGACACTGTTCTTTGTAGTAGCAGTAGTAGTACCGTTTTGAAATTAATTAGAGTCTACTGGTCAGTGGTGAAAACTACAATCGGTAAATCTGCTCAAAGTTTATAAGTATTCTTATCAGAAAAAATAAAACAAAAATGTAAAACCTTTTTTTTGTTTACATTTAAGGCAAACCTTATGTAATTTTCTTTTCTGTCTACATTTCTTGCAAGCTCAGTTGGCCTGATTGTGATAACAGTTTACTGCAATGTAATCAGGAAATTATTGAGTTTTGCAGAAATCAGGAATTGTGTGTGTGTAACCCATGTTTTACCTGCTGTTTAACTGCCAGTTATGTTAGCATCTTGATGATAAGAAATCTGTTCTGGTGGGACTTTTCAACAGTAGCCAAATTTACTGTTAGGGAGAAGTCTATCACTGATGTAATAGATATCTAACTATGTTTAATGTCAAACAATAATTAGATGGTATGAAAATGCATGGCATTTACTGTGAAGTAGCAAGCAGTTCATTTATAATTAGGGTAAAAGTATAATCACATATGTGCCTAACTATTACAATCCCTGCTACCATGCCAGGTTTGTCTATCTGATATCAAAATATCTCATGAGAGCAGAAGCTGTGCTTTTTGGTAGTAAAAGGGTGCCTATTTCTGGGTCACTGTGAGAGAGTGAGCCTGTCATAAACTCTGTATTCTCCGCTGTGGTTGCTGTTTGGCTGGAAATGACTTCACCAACACTACTTCACTCTTTGTAGATTGAAGAAAAGGTTGTCAGCTATTCTTGCTTAATAGTAAAACTGACATTTCAGCTACTCACAGTGCTTACGCAATGTTAAAAGAGTGCTAAATAATCAAATAATTCTCTAACAAACAGGCAACAAAGCACCAGACAATGAATATGTAAGCCACTTCTTGTTGGCTATATTACGTGAGATCCTGTTATAGTGATCACAGTCACTAAACAAAAAGTAAGCATCCTTATACTTAGGGAAGGTGGGGAGCTCACCAAAATACTGGATGAATTAATTACATGTGACTGAGGAGCTGGGACTTGGGATGGGCTGCATGGGGTTTATGTAAACAGCCTTTGCCCAAGGACCTCCCAGGATGACACAAAATGATGCATCTGAGATGCAGATATTAAGGAAATGCCAATGATCTATTTATATCGGAAAATACAATTTAGCCAACAATTTCTAACAAATTATCCCACTTCAAAGGATATTAATACATTTTTTCCAATTAGAGACTGTGATTTCAACTTCGTTTATTTGTTTTTATTAGTCTCAGTACTACTGTTTATTATATGGTTGCCACCCGTCCCGTTGTCAGCGGGACACTCACGGTTTGAGTGCTCTCATCCCGCTTCCCGCGCTCACCAAGCGTGGGACTTTAAAAGTCCCGTTTTTTCCCCTTTGCGCTTGCAGCGCTTCGCATTTTAAAATTGCCGTGGAAAAGCCGAAAATACTTCCGGTTTTTCCACGGCAATGCGGCTACGTCACCACCCGGACCTGCAGTTAGAGGGATTCTCTGCTAGGTCCGGGTGGTAATGCAGCACAGTAATTGGCTGCAGCCATTGTAGGGGGCGGGAACTTCTTCTGAAGTGCCCCATAAAGGTCGCAGCTGTAGAGCACTAAGCTCTATAGCTGCGACAAAAGATCTGATTTTTTTCACCAGCATTGAAGCCAGCCCAGCCAGCAAGGGAGCCAGCCCAGCCAGCAAGGGAGCCAGCCCAGCCAGCCAGCCCAGTCAGCAAGGGAGCCAGCCCAGCCAGCCAGCCCAGTCAGCAAGGGAGCCAGCCCAGCCAGCCAGCCCAGTCAGCAAGGGAGCCAGCCCAGCCAGCCAGCCCAGTCAGCAAGGGAGCCAGCCCAGCCAGCCAGCCCAGTCAGCAAGGGAGCCAGCCCAGCCAGCCAGCAAGGGAGCCAGCCCAGCCAGCCAGCCCAGTCAGCAAGGGAGCCAGCCCAGCCAGCCAGCCCAGTCAGCAAGGGAGCCAGCCCAGCCAGCCAGCCCAGTCAGCAAGGGAGCCAGCCCAGCCAGCCAGCCCAGTCAGCAAGGGAGCCAGCCCAGCCAGCCAGCCCAGTCAGCAAGGGAGCCAGCCCAGCCAGCAAGGGAGCCAGCCCAGCAAGGGAGCCAGCCCAGCCAGCCAGCCCAGCCAGCCCAGCCAGCCAGCCCAGCCAGCCCAGCCAGCAAGGTAGCCAGCCCAGCCAGCCCAGCCAGGCCAGCCAGCCCATCCAGCAAGGGAGCCAGCCCAGCCCAGCAATAACTGTGAGTGGTAAGTAGATAATTGCATTTTGTGGCTTTAGTTATTTAAAATGGGAATAGTGTGCTTTATTTAAGTTTTTAATGTTTAGAGGTAGATGGGGATGTAGTATGTAGTATTTAAATCTGTGCAGTGGTTATTTTGAGACTTTTGTACTGGTTTAAAATGGGAATATATTGTGATTTAATTTTTTTAATGTTTAAAGGCAGATGGTGGGTGCAGTACGCAATATTTAAATCTGTAGTAGTTAGTTTGATATTTTTGAGTAGTAGTTTTTAAAGATATAAAACCTGAATGTATATGTAATTGTTATTATGCTTGGGGGTATGATTTGGAAGCATTACTTTTAAAAGGCTGAACTGTGTATAGAAGTTGTTTGTTTCTGTTGGGGGGCAGTGAAATATAAACTTAGTGTGATGCATTTCTATTGTCGTAGCTTTTTCTGGGTATTGTTTGAGCATAGTTTGTACTTTTTTTGTATGGAAATATGCACTATAATGCTGTTTTCAGGAAGTTACGATATACTGTTTAGGTAATTTTTCCTGTTCCTGCAAGTCCATGTCTATGTGGTACAAGTCTACCTTTTGAGGGGGAATGTTAACAGTTAATGTAATTCATTTATTATTCTAGTAGGTACACGTTGCCAATTTGCCAAAGCTGTTTCAAGATTGTTTTCATTTATACTTGTAAACGTGTGCATTTAATTTATTATGCATTTTTAATAAGGTTAAAATGTACTGTTTTGCTTGTAATGTGAATATGGGTGTGTTACTTTTACTTGGGCCTGTTTATTCTGTGCTGGATTAATTGCTATGTTTTGAGGTAAAAGGAGCCCATGGAGTCTGCTGTACATTGTAGTTTGTTACTTCTCTTGCAAGAAGTATTTTTAAAAGTTAAAATGTTTGGACTTTTTTCCCATTTATTTTTTTTTGTGGATGGATGCTCTGAAGTTAATGCAATGTATTTGAGATTGTGCTAAACCATGTTACAGGGTAGTTTGCGTCTAAGTAGCAAAGTTTTTATTTTGTGTTTTAGTGATGTCTTCAACATACTTATTTACTGTTTTCATTATAATCAGATTATGACCAGTGCTGCTGTTGGGCATGTTTATTAATAGATCATTGCGCTGTGTAAATTAGTGCCATACATTTCTTAACTGCTGTGGTCAAAAGCTAAATTAGGTCTATGGTATCCACTGTGCATTCTCATTCATTTTACTGTTTTTTGGTTCAGTGAATATGGTTAACTTTTTTGTCTTGTGGGGTGTGGTGGGCATGTTCAGTGGTAAAAATAATGCATTTCATTTTCTACAAGCTGTGTTAATGTTAGTCTTCAATGGCCAAAATGCCCCCTACATTACCTCATTTACTATTTGACCTTTTTCAAACTGTTTGTAAACTCTTTTTTGCTCCATTCCTCTATAATACTGCATCTCCTTTAACAACTCTGGTGATGTCATGGTGGGGGTGTGGCCAGTGTCATGTTGGCCACACCCCTATCATGTTGACCACACCCCCATGTCCCACTTTGCCCTTGTTAAAAGGTGGCAACCCTGGTTTATTATGAGAAGTCAGTCATATTTTCCTAGCCTAGTAATAGTGAAAAATATACCTTTATGTAGGAGTCTGCTGCTTGTATCTGTTACTGTTTGTATATCTCTTTCTGCCTGGCTTACCTGTTAGTTGTTAAACCTTTTTCTAATGTTTCTTTTCATATTGTTCTACTTGAAATAAAACGTAAAGGTAATTAAAAAAAGCTATCCCAAAACATAACATATGTGACAACACAATGCACAAGTTTCTTGCAAGTAAGTATGTACTCTGATACGAGTTCTGTCCTGATCGCTGTAGTCAGCTACAGAAAGTTATACTCTTGTTAATGTTCTTTGGTATAATGTAATAACAGTTTTAACTTATCACATACCTGGCTCTAATTCAGGATGTACCATTATCTCTTTTTCCCAACTGGTGTTTTTAAAGATTTTTTTAAGAAATCCATCAAGGAAGAGATTCAGTCACAATAAATGTGGAATACTCTTTAAAAGAATGATTATTTTATCAGTTTTCCTTTTCTGGTGTGATGATTTCAGCTTTCTTGATGACTAATGTATGCTGACTCAGCAGGAGTCCCAGAATAATGAGGACAAGCTGTCCCCGGATGTACAGTATTTCTGTTCTTAAAGATGAGCTTTTGTCCAATTAACATTTTCATAATCCCTGCAGTTCTTACTTAAGAGTCTTAGCAAATCTTTTAAATAAGACGCAAGCACAAGTCATGTGCAGACCCCAGGCATCTAATGAGCAACTCTTGCACATTTCTATTGTACCCTGCATGACAATACTTAGGTTCATGATATTTTAATCACAAAGCAGCTTAAATGCAAATAGTGGGAGAAGTATTTTTGCTAACAGTGAAGTGAGCAAAAAAAAAAAAATCAAGTATATGTGAAGGTAATCAAAAAGTTCTACCCCATTGGGTAGTATAATACTGACATTAAAAGTCTGACCTAATAAAGCCAGCTCTGCAAAACAAAACACAAAACTGACAGATATACAACCACCTGTTGTCCTCATTTTTCTCATGAGCAGGGAGTAGTCCTTTATGGAGGACGGTGCCTATTTTCACAGAAATCTGATTCACTGTATACCATACTTGGATCTGGCACAGCCGCTGACTCACAGCTCCAAGCAGCCACTCACTATAATGTAATGATGAATTAGTACAAATATGGTACCACACATGAGGTCATTTACAGCTGGTAGTGCCAGTCACTGACTCACTGCGGGAGCAAAGAACATAGACAAATGGATACAGTTATTAGTATGATCATATAAGGAGTGGGAAGGGCAGGGTGTCCTTGGAGAATACAGCTGCAGCCAAGAAGGTGAGTCTTTTACATGTAAATACACCCCCCCCCCACACACACACACACACAAGCCATAGGCTGTTAATTTTTGGTATGCTCCAAAAGATTTTGGAATTTAATGTTTTAGTTGTCAAAAACTGATCAGTCACAGCATGAAGTTATGGGAAAGAGTAGTGGAATCTAGGTTAAGAAGGGAGGTGATGATTAGTGAGCAGGAATATGGTTTCATGCCAGGAAAGAGCACTACAGAAACAATGTTTGCTCTGTGGGTGTTGAATAAGTATAGAGAAGGTCAGAAGGAGTTGCACTGAGTCTTTGTGGACTTAGAAAAAGCATATGACAGGGTGCCTAGAGAGGAGTTGTGGTACTGTATGAGGAAGTCAGGAGTGTCAGAGAAGTATGCAAGAGTGGTACAGGATATGTATGAGGGCAGTGTGACAGTGGTGAAGTCTGCAGTAGGAGTGATGGATACATTTAAGGTGGAGGTGGGATTACATCAAGGATCAGCTCTCAGCCCTTTCTTATTTGCAACGGTGATGGACAGGTTGACAGACGAGATCAGACAGGAGTCCCCGTGGACTATGATGTTTGCAGATGACATTGTGATCTGCAGTGAGAGTAGGTAACAGGTTGAGGAGACCCTGGAGAGGTGGAGATATGCTCTAGAGAGCAAAGGAATGTCGGTAAGCAGGACTAAGACAGAATATATGTGTGTGAATGAGAGGGAGGATAGTGGAATGGTGAGGATGCAGGGAGTAGAGGTGGCGAAGGTGGATGAATTTAAATACCTGGGATCAACAGTTCAGAGTAATGGTGAGTGTGGAAGAGAGGTGAAGAAGAGAGTACAGGCAGGATGGAGTGGGTAGAGAAGAATGTCAGGAGTGATTTGTGACAGATGGGTACCAGTAAGAGTGAAAGGGAAGGCCTACAAGAGGGCAGTGAGACCCGCTATGTTATATGGGCTGGAGATGGTGGCATTGACAAAAAGGCAGGAGTCAGAGCTGGACATGGCAGAGTTAAAGATGTTAAGATTTGCACTGGGTGTGACCAGGTTGGACAGGATTAGGAATCAGTATATCAGAGGGTCAGCTCAGGTTAGACGGTTTGGAGACAAAGCCAGAGAGGCGAGACTGCATTGGTTTGGACACGTGCTGAGGAGGGATGCTGGATATATTGGGAGAAGGATGTTAAGGATGGAGCTGTCAGGTAAGAGGAAAAGAAGAAAGTCTAAGATAAGGTTTATGGATGTGGTGAAAGAGGACATGCAGGTGGTTGATGCTACAGAGCAAGATGCAGAGGACAGAAAGAAATGGAAACAGATGATCCCCTGTGGTGACCCCTAACGGGAATAGCTGAAAGAAGTTGTTAAAGTACATGTATGCAATAACTGCACCATAGCAAAATAAGCAACTTACTTTTCTTCCACTTTCTTAATACATTTGATTGAACTAAGCTTCATCTTTCATTAGGTCCTGTGCTACTGTCCACGCTAAGCTCCCAGAGGATCAAAAAATGAAGTGAATCTCCCAAAGTCTCCCTTTAATTATCAGCTTTAATTTATAGGAAGTCTTTCACCAAAAGGCTGTGCCTCGGTATTACTACAAAATACAGACACACCAAAAACTATGCTTCTGTAGTACTTTGTGTTTTAATTATTCATTTATTTACATTTGTTCAATATGTTAAGTACACTGGTCTTTGGACTCTTTTCAGGTATGCAAGAACCTATTGCTTTACAAGAAAAGATTACAATGATGTGAAACAGGGATAAACACCAACTGATGTATACAGGCAAAAAGAAAATATTGTATCACAACTGACAATGTCAAAGGTCATGATGTAATCTTGATTTTACTTGCTCTAAACAGCTTGATTTATTGCCTCTCTACTAATGGTCAATAAAACCCCAAAAGTAAGAAATCTGATAAAACAAATGAATGCAATAATTAGGACTGGTCATAGAGATCCATGTGATATAACAGAAGTAAACAGGATATACTACCTGTGCTGCTAAATTAAGGGTCTATATTATAACATCAAATGCTCAAAATTTCAAATGTTATAATATTGACCCATTTCAGTCAAACAATCATAACATCGAACACTCAGAACAGTGAATTTTTTCCCAGGGAAAAATTCGCTGTTCCAAGAAACATACACAAACACAACACAAGCACACCAAAACAACTTCAATCCACAAACATACACTTAAAATCCTACATCTAATCCTACACTAAACTGTACATACACTACTATCTACCCACTTACCTTAACCCAAACCCTAACCCTAAGGTCCATAACTCTCACACACTCACCTCACCTGCTCCCTAACCCTAACTCACTTAACCTGCCCCTAACCATACAGTCTGTCACTATCGCACACTCACCTCACCCACGCCCTAACCCTAAAGCACTTAACCCGCCCCTAACCCTAAAGTCTGTCACTACCACACACTCACCTCACTCGCGCCCTAACCCTACAGTCCCTAAATATCGCACACTCACCTTACCCCAGTCTGTTCACTCACTTACCTTAACCCGGTCCATAACCATCGCACCACACTTACCTGAACCCAATCCGTAACCTCCGTTCGCTCACTTCCCTAAACACAGTCCATAACCATTGCACCACAGTGCTGTAAATAGCGAAGCCACTGAACCGACCCCCGAAATCTTACCCTAGGTAAAATTTCGATGTTCCGAGGCTTTGCTATTGTCAGCTTTCACTCTAAAGGGTTCAATATTATAACATTCGAAGTTTTAAACCTTCGATGTTATAATATCGACCCTAAATTAATAACTGATAAAGTACTACCACAAGATCACAGGGTAGTGAGGGAAAGGAAGGGGAGAAATCGAATACCATCATAGAAATACTGAATAGAGAAAACTATATAGCAATTAAGACAATAAGTGTCACTGTTAGAAGATTATAGAAGAGGGAATAGATCAACAAAAATACTAAGAAAGATAGATGTGATTAAAGCAAAGCACAGCATTAGAACAGACCAGGATCTATCATGCACTATAGCCAAAAACAAATTAAAAATTTCAGTACGGGGTAAAAACTTAGAAGATACACAGATAAGTATAAGCGAGAAGTACAAAATAAGCAATTTATTGATGACCCAAAAAGTTTTATAGAGAATTGGGAAATAAGGTAAATGGAATTGAAAGACCTCCAAAAAAAGAGGAAGTAGATGCATTTTGGAGAAGTATCTATGAAGATCCTGTGGAACATAACAAAGATGCTAAATGGATAGAAGTAAAAGAAAGAATAAGAAGTTTCAAGGTACAGGATATGAAACAGGATGAAATAACAGCCAGAGAGATTGAAAGAAAGTTAAGAAAAGCCTCTAACTGGAAAACCCCAGGCCCAGATGCAGTACCTAACTTTTGGTTAAAAGTATTAACATCTTTACATGAGGATCTAGCCATGAGTAAGAACTATTTATATGCGCACCTCGAACAGACACCACACTGGCCAACAACAGGCAAAACAATGCAATCTACCCTAAAAATTATTGACCAATAACTTGCCTTCTGATGACGTATAAACTATACACGGGAATTGACGCCAAACACAGTTTATAGTCATTTAGAAGAAAACTCAATTATGGCAATAAAAGAAAGTCATATGGAACAAAGGATCATTTGTTGTTAAATGAAGTTATAGTGAAGAACTGTAAAAAGAGGAAAAATCTAAGTATGGCATGGATTGACTACAAAAAAGCATTTGATAGTATCCCACATTAATGGATAAAAGAGTGCTTAAAAACGTATAAGGCAGACCTTACACGGATTGACTACATTACAGTAACCATGAAACAATGGCAGATCACTTTGCAATTAAGCCATGATAAAGGACAGATTATTATCCCAAGGATAAAAATTCAAAGGAGGATATTCCAGGGTGACTCTCTTGTCACCACTGCTATTCTGCCTTGCCCTTAACCCATTAAGCTGTTTACTTAACAACTTAGGCCATGGCTACAATTTGGCTCCTAGAAAACAACAAAGTCTAACGACTTCTCATCTTCTCTTTGTCGATGATTTGAAACTGTATAGCTCATCAGATGAGGCACTGAAAGCACAGCTGCAGGTTGTCAATACTTTTTCAGATGATATTAGAATGTCATTTGGTCTTGATAAATGTGCAAAAGCAACCTTCAAAAATGAAAAACTGCAGCACCAGGAAAACATCAGTTTGGGACAAGAATGTGATATAAAAGAACTTGAAGAATGTGATATAAAAGAACTTGAGCAAGAGGGTGTGTATAAATACTTGGGAATTGATGAAGAATCAGCAATAAAACATGAACAAATGTAAATAAAACTCAGCAAGGAATAGTTTAGAAGACTTAAATTATTCCTGAGAACAGCACTGACATCTAGGAACAAGATACAAGCTATAAATCAATTTGCTCTTCCTGTCCTAAAGTAAAGTTTTGGAGTGAATGACTGGCCCCAAAAAGTGTTGGCTAGATTAGACATTAAAACAAGAAGGATGCTTCATGCTCACCAAATGATTTATAAAAATCAGTGTATACCAAGATTATATATTCCCCGTTCTGAAGGAGGAATGGGCCTCCTTGAAATTAATTACACGTATAAATCTGTGGGACTGCACACATATCTACTGACCTCACAAGATCCAAATGTAGTGAAAGTTTTGAAACACGAGGAGAATAAATCTAAGATGACTTCTCTGCTTAATTTAACAGAAGCATATCAACATCAAGCAGGAATGGAAATCAAACCAGTAGTAGTTAAAAACCAGGCAGCAAATGAATGTGCCAAAAAACAAAAGAAAGAATATAAGGTGAAGGACCAGATGAGAAGGCAAGAAATGTGGAAGCAAGAAAAAATAAAACTTCTGGAAGAGCCTCATGTTGATCAAGAACATACGCAGGAATGGTTAAGGAGAGGCGAATTCAAACCAAGAAATGAAAGGTTAATATTGGCAGCCCAAGATAGTGGGCTATGTACACACTGGTTTACAAAGTCCATTGAACATGTGTGAGAAACACACAAATGTAGGATTTGTAAAACTGAATTGGAAACAGTTACACACCTTGTTGCTGGTTGCGACACACTAATGGCAGAAGGACTGTATACTGAAAGGCATAATAATGTGGCAAGACTCTTGCACTGGGGATTGTACAAACATTATGGTATCAAAGTGGCTGAGAAACAATGGAAACATGAGCCACAAAGCATCACAGAAACTGATGACGTTTATATCACATGGGATCATCCATTACCAACAGTTCAAAAGATAGATGCTAGAAAACTGGATATAGTGGTCCAAGAAAATTAGACAAAAGTAGCATTGATCATTGAAATCGCCACACCCAGTGACTACAGTGTCTTGCGTACAGAGCGACACAAAGTTATAAAATATCAGGATCTGCAGGAAGAAATGAGAGCAATGTGGAAGAAAGATACCCAGACAGCTCCAATAGTAGTAGGAGCAATGGGTCTTATAAAAAAGAATTTACAATCATGTTTAGATATGTTACCAATCCATGTAACCCCGTACGAATTGCAGGAGTCATTACTGGGCACATTGCAGGTGCTGCGAAGAGCACTTTTTGCTGACATCAAGGATTGAAACAATACTAATTTAATGAACTTTAATCATACTTTGACTTAGGAATGGGTTCCATTCCCGTAATGGTGTTAGAAACCCAAAAGATTTGGAGAAATTAGCAAAAAGAAAATATTGTATCACAACTGACAATGTCAAAGGTCATGATGTAATCTTGATTTTACTTCTTGTTCTAAACAGCTTGATTTACTGTCTCTCTACTAATTACATCACTATCTGTGTTCAGCCCCAAAACTGCTGATTTGCAGTTCCATGGGATGTCATCCTCTGAAGTTTAAAATAACATACAAATTGTTTTAAAAAGTAAGGTCAGCGACACCATAAAGAAAATACTAAATATGTTTCTGTATTTTGTAATACAGATGACAAGTCACTATTTTAATACCATTCAAGAGGTCTCACTCTCTTCCAAGATGCTGACTTAGCACTATATTGCTGTCATTTTCAGCCTAGGATACTTTACACTTACCAGTATCACAAAATTCATACCCATATTCAGACTTACCAGTGTGTGCTTAACAGTACAATTAAAGAAATGTATATATTTATATTCTAACCACATGCGCTAATGTTATGTCTGATAAAGAAATGGCACACACACAAGTAAAAGTTTATATTTCATTAGTTTTACATGATCAAATTCTTGTATGTGACCAAGCACCATTTAAAATAAAATAAATAAATAAAACTGACAAAAACATTACGCTCTGATTTGTCAGTAGCCACGTCTTACAGATCATCCCTCCCCCAGCTGGGACTACTTCCAAACCTCTAGTTCTAATCCTAACACAGCTATCATCCAGAGCAGATCATATTTTAAAAACATGGCTACTGCTTTTGCTCTTATTAATAATCTTCAGATTAGCCATAAAATTAAATCTTGACCAACAACAGGTAAAATAAAAGTAAGTCACAATTTCTATGATTATCAGACTATTCTTTCACACACAAATTCATTAATAAACACAAGCAGTGCTTCCAGATTTGATTACAAATGTTTACCTGCTGGCAGAAGAAAAGCCTCACAAAAACTTTACTCCTTATTTCAGGCAGAACTGTGCTGTTAACCAGACATTTACTCAAACTCACTGTCTGGGTGTGATAGAGGTCCTTTGGTGCATTGACTGATTCAGGAATAGTCTTGTCATTATATTGTGGAATTTAAATGACTTATTGGATTTTCTTACAGTGGTCACTACAAACCTCGTTTCCTTTCATTCTAACAAACTCATCTACTGTACAGAGAATACCTAGTGGTAAACTGAGGGGGTCTGTTCCATGGGACAGTTCTACCTCTGTGCCTTAGGACAGAGGAGGAGGAAAGTAATAATACTGATCCACAAGGAATAAATACCCCTTCAACTTTCTGAGTGACATGGAGGGCAAATTTAATATGGTTTATTATGGTCAAAGGCTTTTCATGCAGCCAAATGAGAACCATCAATAAAGTTTACCTTCCCTTTGGTGTTAATTCCAGAGGCTTGGCTTAGATGATCAGAGTGTGAGTAGCCTTCCAGGACGGGACTAGATTTTAGGGGAGGGAAATGGAATCTATCTTCTCCATTACATAGGTGTGCACAGAACCTTGAACAGTCTAGTAGGTTCTTTATTATGTTTGGCATGATTGATGTACAGAGTATGCTTAGATTACCTAATAAGATTTACACATATTATTCACTGCATCTCAAAACATTTTCCAGAACTAATAAATTATTGGTAACTAAAGAACAGAGGCACATTGTCAGTTCCTTACTCACATTCCCAATCTTCCTTTTGGACCACCTGCCCTTTTGGAGCCAATATTCTACCTCCTGACATTCGTCATGTGCAGGCATGGGAAAGTTAACTTATTCTTTTGTTACCATAAGTCTTTAAGAGCAGAGTTGTAGGTTTTTTTTAGAAGTTGAAAGGGCTTGTCTAATACCCCTCCAGAGTCTGTGGTCAAGAAATGGGACTATTTTAAAGGCCATACAAAAATCCCTGCAGGAACGATTTCTAAACAGGCTTGAAGCACTTCAAGAAAGCCTTCAGGAGAGTCACTTTTAGGTTATAGGAGGTGCTCCCAGAAGTAAAGAAGGAAAGCACTCAGAGGTGCAATCAACCAACGTTTTTTTACAAGGCTGAGTAGTTGCAGACAGGCTTGGAGAATACTTCCACAAAGAATAAATACTTGATCGTTCAAACTTTGTAAACAAACCATAGCTAGACAGGTTGAAATGAATTATCTAGACACTATTCGTTTATGTACTAACCCTAAAGATACAGTGGAAGCATTTATAAACTACTATGAAAACTTACATTCTAAGGCTGGTGAGGTCTTACACCCCCAAGAAGACTTTGGGAATTACTTTTTTCCTGCTTCTTTTTACCCTGGATCCACAAACAGCAAATGCACTGATACCACCTATTACAATGAAGAAGGATTGCGATATTATGTAGAAGCAACTCCAGGGTAAACCTCGAGTCTAGATGATATTGCCTTACAGATATAATTTAGGGGAAGAAGAGTTTGCTACTAATTTTCTCACTTTGATTAACACTACATTGGTGACAGAATTAGATGCACTCTCATAAAGGGAAGGGGTATTAGTGGTCTTATGCAAACCAGGTAGGGGCAATTATTTCACTTTTAAACCATGATTACATAATTTTTATGGCCACTATGGCGAACAGACTCACCAAACTCTCACCTTTGTTAATTCACCTGGATCAAACAGGATTTATCCAGAAGAGAATTACATTTGATAATCTTATTAAGGTATCACTGACAATTGAGAATTTGTCAGTTTTGCAAGGTGAACTGTTGTTGACTAGTCTAGATGGCAAAAAAGCTTTTGAAGAAGTCAGATGGGTCTTTTTGTGGGGAAACAATGGCTTAGATAGGATTTCACTGCAAGTTTATAGAGTTAATATGCAGGATTGATAATGGTCCAACAGCCAAATTAAAACTCAACCAAGGGCTCTCCCCTACTACTGACATATACTCTCGCTCTTCTCCTGCTTGCAATTTACTTGAAACCCTTGGTGGTTGGTGTGCTTATGATCTTGAGTGTGAGGGTTACATTTTGGGAGTTAATCAGCATAAACTGTCCATGACAATCTTCTAGTCTGTCTTACCAGTCCAGAGATAGACTTATATTTACGATTTAAAGGCCTACATATTTTCAGAGGACTCTTGGTATATTACGTTAATCCCATCAACTCAAAAACTATAAAGATATATTTCACTCCATCCCCTCAGGCTATACAGTATTATCCTTTCTTAAACACCATGGAACAGATGACTTATTTAGATCTACAGCTTAGGAATACTATATATATATATATATATATATATATATATAAAATACACACACACATATATATATATATATATATATATATATATATATATATATATATATATATATATATATATACACACACACATATATATATATATATATATATATATATATATATATATATATGTGTGTGTGTGTGTGTGTGTGTGTATGTGTGTGTGTATCAACATGTATAATGAAAGGGCAGCTAAATTATAGGAAAATATAACAAGGTACTAGCTGCTCGTGTGTATTTGATGCTTTTCCTTTTCTTTCACATTTTAATGCAATTTTAACTTTAACCACTAGAGTGTGCTAAAAACATTTTACTTTTATTTTAATACAAATGGTTTTATTTAAGTTATTTAAATTATCCAAGATATCTAAGCATTTTATGGTTTTATAAATTCATGTGATGTATTTTTTAAGTCTGTAAAATGTATATCATGTTTTTTAATATTTATGAACATTTTATACAAAGTTTTATGGTTAGTAGTGTTTTTTCTGCATGCAAGGTTTAGGTTTTAACATGAATATTCATGAGGATTAATGATGTTTTAAATTGGATGGTTTTTATTGGATATCTCCTAGAGGATTATAAAAGGCATTAATTGTTCTCTGACCCACATCTGATGAAGTGATTCAAACGAAGACGCTGGTTTTAATGTGTGCGTTTATGTGCTTTTGTGCTTAAATTAAAGTTGGATTTTAAAAGAATTCTGGCTGATTATTGGTCCTGTGGTGCCTTGGATTGTCTTACTAGTTTCTTTTGGTACCTGGTGGCTGTTTTTTCGAATGTATAATGAAATACTAAACAAGACTAAAATCTATTGTCAGAGGTGGAGGCTTCTTTGCTTGGATATTATACAGTTGGTACATAAATTTGCATGGCATGTTTTACCTCAAACTTTGTATGCCACTCAGGGCATTCCAATTTCCTCATTTATACATTTTGGACTAAATAAATTCATATGGAAATTTATATGGACTGATGAAAAATTAGACTTTTAATAGCAACTTCTTTTGGTTCCCTTCTCCAGGGGTGGAATTGGCCTCCTGGTTTGGAATTATATGCCACATCCACTAGACTTAGAACTTTTGGTGAAATGGTAAGACCCAACCAACAAGCCCTCTGGTGTGGCATGTTACGTCAGCAAATAGAGGGGTATCTTGAAATGTATGAGAAATTGAAACTCAGGAAATGTCAATTAAGTCTATACTCTAAAGTCTTTTTTTTTTTTTTGGTGTGTACTACCAGTTTCACATTTAGTTCCAAACTGGATAAGGAACATTTTACCCGCTGAAAGCTCTCATTATTGGGGGTTTGGCTCTGTAACATACAAAATCTGGTAAGCTGCCCCAACTTACTTTTTTAGGAACAACTAATCAGACAGGGTGCAATAACTTGGGAAGAATTTTGCACCACTCAGCACAGGATAAGGAAGCCTTCTATACATGACTACTCACTAAATTAGGATACAAGTTATATAAAATTGAAAAAGCAGACTGGCCCCAATGTATCTTACAGTAAGTTGATAGTAGGGAACTAAATGCAAGTGGGAAAATGTTAGGAGTTCCCTTAATACAATATTGCTCACTACAAGGAAAAAGCCTATAGAATAATACGGGGTTATATGGGAGTGAAAGACATTGAGAGGACAGAATGGGCTAAGATATGGTCATCTCCAAGATATGCAATCAGGTCTTGTAAATTCAGAATTTTTGGATGGCAATGACAATTTAAATATTTTTATGTATCTGCTAAACTTATTAGGATGTTAACCAGTACTGCTCCTGTCTTAGTGTTGTACATCTGAACCTACGAGGGACCGAATTCACATTTTCTGGGAATGCCCCGCACTTCAAAAATTTAAGCAGCCAATTCAACACATCTGTGACACTATTTGACCGGGCCAGGTTACCATATTTATGGCATAATTCTTCTTAGGTTATATCCATTCGACTTCCATGGCCCCAAGGTAGGCAGAGTGAGCTAAGGTGTGACATCAAGTACTGGTTGACATAAATGCCATAGGGGGAAAGAATCATAAATGAGTGCAGTACAGGAAGAAAGCTAATAATATGATGTCTTGTGTCAGGAGTAAGGGAAGGCAGAATGCAAATGCATGTTATGCCACAGGTGGTGGTCCTTCAGCTGTCCAGAGCTTAACACCTGATAAAAGAGCATCTGCTGTCACTATGAGGAGATAACTATGATGAAAGAGGATGATTGCATTGCTGGCATTCAAGGTGGTGCTGATACTGGCAGCTTGGGACACCTTTACCATGCACACACAGGTGGTACTGAAGGTCAGTGCTGCCATGCAGTATGTATTTATTATTCCTTAATATGACGAATGACTGCATATAAATTTGAAATGTTTCTCCATCGGCTACTTACGCCGGACCAAGACTTTGGAACTCGGGCCGACTGTGGGTCGCCTGCCAGCAGGATAACCCAACTGTAATGACTGCAACAGTGAAACACGATGAACATCTGCAAATTCACTCCTGCTTTAGCTTGGCGACAGATTTTACTTCCTAATGCATCAGCTATTATATAGTGATACAGCTGTGATTGAGCAGTAATGGTAATGTTGATGAATAATCAGCAATTCAGGAAGACGACTCTGGAGCCCACAAAATAATTAAGGTCCTTAATGTGTTGCTGGTTAGGACAGGCCTCAGTTTTTGATTAAGCCACTATCCCTACCAAACTATCACTGGAGTGACAATGCACTGGTAACATGAACAAGTGAATAACTTAAAACAGTACGAGTAGGAAAGTTATTTTACTCATATAGCACACAAAAATGAATTCTGCCAGCCACTGTAGCTGTTGAGGAGTTATATGATACTACTTGCTGTGAAAAGAACTTCTGCTGTATGTAGAGAATCTCAGCATGCAACAATGAGCTGATTTAGTACCTACAGGACTGTCATGTCATTAGAAAAACACAAATGAAAACGAAAAGTGAAATTTGCATTTTGTTGGCTTTTTTCATACTATTTTATCCTTTCAAGGAACTCAATTTTTTTTCTTATTAACTGAAGCAAGGGACTAAAATGAAATAATTAGTCCATAGCAAGCATTGCTTATGCAGGAACTTGGTTTTGTGTGTACCAGTAAGTACAATGTGCTTCCAGTCATATACAGTTTCAGCAAAGCTACCTCAAGACTTTATTCCAACATGTGCATCACAGACATTTCCACAGTTAATACCATCCACTGCCTGGTCATTTAAACATGAATGAATGAACAAATAAACAAAGCACATTAATATCAGTATATTCTTTTTATGTACACTGTTAGCCAGTGTTATGCATACACGTACACATTAGTTACATGTGAATACAAATTTTCTATGTAAAATGCTACAGGGAATATGAAAAGGAGGTCACAGAAACAAATATAAATTTTCTTAATTGTTGGCATCAACTAAGGTTTATAATATATAACAACTAAACTTCTAAACTCAAGATCAGCTACTATGGGCAAAAAGCGATGAGGAGAACAAACCAGAAAAAAGTAGACAGATTAATGTCATAAGAACACGATCCACACACAAATGACAGCTCCTACCTTTCTTAAGCATAGTTTCATACTTTTACATGTTTATACTAAGCTAATGGTATTAAAACCATTGTATGCTTAGCCAGCAATGCTACAAAAGAAAAACTCTTCAAGCTGACCTAAAAGTTTAGAAGACAGCAGCAGGTAATTTGGGAAATGCAAACATATTTTCAGCTTGGATTAAGCTAGGAGGAAGAAAACTAATGAGAATTTGGAGAAAAAGTAAAAAAAAAAGACAATTGAAAAAGACTATGGATGACTGAGATGTGATATTAAAATTTAGTCTGGCACAGTTAGAAGTTTGTAGTCAGTGACTCTTGGGATGAATTTGTGAGATCCCATCTAACCATGTAACAGAAGTTTGAATGATGTAAGGGATTTGCAATGAAGAAGAAGCATGCTTTATACATGAGGGAAGTGCAGAGTGGTGAATTATTCCTGAATAAGGACTTACTGATATTCTGTCTTAGAACAAAGTCTTAAGGGATACTGATTTGTCTACTTTTAACCACATAACTCTTGACCACCATGACATTCCATGAGGCAGGAACTTGGTTTTGTACAAGCTCATCCCAGTCATTCCCCCATACAAAGGAAACATACCTCATACTGTACACCCAGGAAAAATCACCATTCAGGCAGGTATGAGGGCTGTTTGTGCTCTCACCTCCACCCCAGCAACTGAGGATATATGTTATGGTCCTAACCTCACCCCTGGTGGTGACAGAAGCACCACATAACCACAGAAAATGCCTATGCCCCTCATCCCTATGCAAGTATGAGCCTTCACATGTAGTAACAAAAATCTGTCAGTGGATCTGGCAGCCACACCCTACATCCTCTGTGCACTGGCTTGCTGCTCTATGCAAAGCCTCTACTTTGACCAAGAGTATCAGTAAGAAAGCTGTGAACCTCCTCTCCTCTGCTGACTTCACCGAAAGCCCAAGCTGCTACTTGAACTGGGGTCACCTGGGCTGTAGTCAGGGCTTTATCTCTCTGTGATAGCACTGAAATGGATATTAACAGAGGAATTGTTATTTTCAAGGAAAAGGAGATCAAAGACAGCACAGTATGACACAATCCAAAAGGCAAAGCACAGATCACCTTGCAGCACACTGTAAGCCACAGAAAATAAGGACAGGTTTTGTAGACTATCCAAATAAGAGTGGTTCTTTAAACCTTGGATTCAGTTTGGTATAAAATGTTGGGATCTTTCCGCTTGGGATAGCTGTTAAGAGCAGTAAATGCCAAACAGTTTCTGTGTATGATGGGGCTAATGCTGGACAGTAAAAGGCAACTGGAATGGACTAGACTCTAGATGAGAAATCACAACAGATGAAAGGAGGGAAACAGAAGGATTTTCTGGCAGTATTGGAGACATATAAACAATAAACTGTCCTTAAATCAGCATAAGTTCCTACATCATGGATCATGGTGTCAGTCTTTCATTTATGTGATGCTGTGCAGGAATACTAGTTTTACCAAAGGTGACTATACTACATTTGTTTGTTTGTGTTTTGGGTAAAACCATGACTAGAAGCATCAGTTGTTAATATAACCAATGCCAGTTACTAGCGTGATCAAGTTTTTGTTGGATTATTAGTGAATGTGAAATGGAGTTTTGGATGATTTCAGTTTAGACAGCCAAAGGTTATTAGCACCCACCTGTACTTTTAAAAAACTGATTCCAAAGAGGAGAGGAAGGACGGCCGCAGTGGTGCAAGTTTGCACTGCTGCCTCACAACAAGAGGTTCTCTGGTTTTATTCTCAGCTGGGGTATCTTCTGTGCGGAGTTTGAATGTCCACCCTGTGGTCACATGGGTTTTCTCTGGGTGCTCCGGTTTCCTCCCACACCCCAAAGACATGCTATAGGTGGATTGGACACTCCAAATTGGCCCTAGGAGTGTGTGTGTGTGCATGTGTGTGACTTCTGTCAAGGTTGGGCACTGGGCTGGCAACTCAACACTGTAAAACTCCACTGCCATTTGTTCTGCAGATAGCTGTTCCGCTGTGGTGACCCCCTAACCGGGAAAAGCTGAAAGACGAAGCAAATTCCAAAGAGGCGAGGCCCTATAACAGAAACTTGAGAGTCATCAATACTTACAATTTGCTTTTAGGAGGGAGTACCTTTTAGTCTAATTGTGAATGCTATTTAGTAAGCTACCAAAGTACAAAGGGACTGATGCCTAGTTAGGTTAGCTAACTTACGTCAGAGTGAGGAATGGTAGAATATGCTTTGGTTAAGTCCAGATAAGCAACATGGATGGGAATTCCTTCATCTAAAACTTTGGTAGCTTTTACAAAGAAGCTAACAAGATTAAGAAGGCACAATCTACCTTTCTCAAAGCCAAACTGTGAAAGTTTTAAAATCTACAGATCTTGTATACCTTTTTATTACTTCAAAAATATAAAATAATATGTTCCATGGTTCTACAGATAATGCTAGTGATATTGATTGGCCCATAGTTACTTAGGTCAATGGAAGGGTAGCCCTTATGAATGAAGATCAGTACGGCATTTCTCCATTCTTCAGGTATATAGCCTATGAAGAGACCTTGACTTCGACATCCAATGCAAATACGAACATGACTGCTTGTGTACTATTCTGCAGAACTCACTCTTGTTATGTAATGTCTCAACATTTGGTATATTGTGTACTACTTTCTTGCTCTATGTCCCTGATATGAATTCTCCTTATTGTGATGTATTAGAGATTTTTGCTCTGGTTCTACTCTGAAAATGCCTCTGCCATTCCCATATGGACTGATAAAACAATGCAAATAAATACAATAAACAAAGAAACAAATAAATAAGACATTTAGGAAAAGTTTGGCTGGGTAATGCTTTCAGTTTATCAGCAAGCAGTAGGATATGTTGTCTGGCTCCATTCAGGTGTTATTTACTGTTTGGGAGATGGCAGCTGAAATTCGGTCAATGTTGATGACAGGTATTTGGTCTCAACTGGTATTATAAGTTGTCACATATCTTATTTTATTATCTCTCCTTTCATTTAGATTATATGTACAAACCGTATCACTGAAATACGGCGCCATGTTATCTAATCTTCATTCTGTAATCTCATTCGCAACCTGATTGACAATTTTTCATCATACCCTCTTTCAATAAACTCAGCCATCATTTCCTTCATCTGGTGAGTATATATTTGTTCATGAGTATTTAATCTACTCACCCTACTGAATTGATATGAATAATGTTCTTGAAAATATTGAATATTCATGGATCATAAGTCTTCAAGCAGATGTATTATCCTGGTATAAACAGTGCAGTGAGTTTAAAACTAGTAACACTGTTGTCAGAAATACAAAATATAGACTCAGCATTCACCAGCATAGCAAAGGACAAGGGTGACTGTCAGTTTCTCCCAGGTGCAAGTATTAGGGATACTACGTCTGTCCATGAATCTATTGCCATGCACTAATTTTTTACGCACACTAGTATGCAATTTTCCTCCATTTTTTTCTACATTAACATCTAAATAGTCAATATTTTCACTAGAATAACATAGTTTAAAACCGTAAAAAATCAGTAGTACCCTCTAAAAAGGTAATAAAATTCTGTAACTCTTCTCCTTTACCTTTCCACAAAAGAAAACAATCATCTATGAACCTTTTGTAAAATAACAGATTAGGGTCATAGAATCTATCTTCCTTATAGATACACTTACTTTCCCACTGATGTAGGACAGGACTGGCATAGGTATTGGCCATGGGAGTACCATGGCCACCCCAGACATTTGCAGGTACGGTTTACCATCAAATAGAAAGACATTATTTGTAAGAATTATATCAATAATTTCACAGATGTTTCCTACTTTCCTGGTAGATAAATCTGTATTCAAATTCACGAATGGGCTCTATTCCATGGTCATTCAGAATAACCGTAAACAGGGAATTTATGTCTAATGTTACCAATAAAAAAATCTGTCCCATCATATTGGCTAAACCAAGGCATATCATTTATTCAGAAAATCACCTGACTCTTTTATGTAGCTTTTACGCTGTTGTAAATATTTGCTCAACATTTCTTGCACATATAGAGGCAGTGGTTCTGTAATCCAACCCCTCCCTGAGACAACAGACCTCAGGGGGGGGGGGATTGGTAAGAGAGCTATGTATTTTAGGCAAACCATATATGACAGGCAGAACAGGACAAGGAACAGTGAAATAATGAAATTGTTCTAACGTAATATAATTTTGTAGTTGCAAGTCATATATGATCATATTTACATTTGAAATGCATTTTCTAACATATTCAAAATCTATTAACTTAAATGTCTTTTCATCCATTAAAAATTCCTGCATTAATTGCATATAATGGCTACTATCAAATAATACAATAGCCCCTCCCTTGTCTGCTTGCTTAATAACAAGGTCATGGTTATTCTCTAAACTTCTCAAGGCATCAACATTCTTCCTGAGTCAAATTACAATATTTATATGTATTCTTCTTATCAAGCACATTTCTAATTTCAGCTTCACAAAGATCATAAAATTCTGTTAGAATTGGACAGCTATATGGAATAAACTTACTGCTTTTCTTACATATACTATTATTATATATTGTACAGTCTTTAAACATTATTTTTAAATTTAGATTACGAGCAAATAGTTTTAAGTCCGTAATAGCATTTACAACATCACCACCTACACTTGGTATAAACTGTAGCCCTTTATTCAGGACTATTATATCCAGCTCAGTCAGAGCATAATTCAACAAATTCACAACATTATTTGTTTTACAAATGTCTATTTTTGACGTACCATTTTGTTCTTCATCAATGGGCTTTCGTTTTTCCTTTTTATTACTTCCGACCGTTACCTCGACCTTCCTTTGGATGCTGACCTCGTTTTTATATCTATCTTCGCTGGTAACTTCACTGGGAGCAGTTTGAATTGCTGTAAAAAATCTGATTATTCTGCCTAGCATTCATAGTTGAACCGCCACTCTCACCGGCAGGTCCAGGCATAGTGGTACTACTTCCTAGGTGCGTGCATGTTGAATGCTGATTGGCTGACTCCCGATCATTCTGGCCTGATGATTCAGTAGCAGTTGATTCGCTTGACTTGTGTTACACTCTCGCAATTGGTTACTGCCATAGAAACTGGCTGGTTGACATTCATTTGCACTTCCTCAACTGGGAAAGTGTCTAGTTGGTCTAAATCACCCCTCTTTTGCTTGTGAGTGTCATTGTTAGTGTATTTTTTGGGCCAGGCAAAAATCTGGCCCAGTTTAAAATCATTGACATCTCTCAGCAGTTTACTTTTTCTACCGGCTTCCAGATTTTTATCAAAAACGGACATCCTTTCAATCATCTGTTGGAAACTGGATGCCACTAAATCAGATGAAACATCCGACACAATTTTATATTCCATCTGATCAATTTCTCTCATTAAATCACCTTCTATTTTGCTAAAGAACTAATTCATCAGCACCATATAGTCCGCGTTGAGTTTAAGGTTTAGCTGCTGACACTTTGCTAGAAGTTCAGGGAATGTATTCGAATAACTTGGCATTTTTAGAATGCGCAAACTCCTAGGTACTAACCCTAGCTCCAGATAGGCCAAAAAACATAAACATTGCCACTGGAGCTGTTTATAGGATTGTACCTTCCTCTCTAGCTGTATAATCTTTTTCTTAAGTTCATCAGTCCCTTGAGTGGCAGTTTCCACATTATTAGGTTCAGATGAACCTAAGAAGACTAACAGCGGATTATTACCTTTAAACAGTACATTCTTTAAGGAGTCTCTGGTCTTCCATTCTGTAATGATACAGCAAGTGAAGTTGTAATTCCCAAATTAGACTGTGTTGTCGGCTGTGTCATATTGAGTGTAGAACACCCACAGTAGAATACCACCAAGATTCAAAACTAATAAAAATGAATCCACTGGACTATGTCCAATAAAACAAATCCAACTAAGAAAAAGGAATCGCAGACACGTTCCACACTTTTAATTAAAATAATAAATGTCTTCAACGAAAATAACAGTAGAAAAGCTTTCAGGTTTCTCCTTTCTCAGTGCTCATAAAAATCAGTTAAACACCTTTTCATTTAAATTGAAAATAGACATGAACCATGTGACACAGCCAACCAATGAAAAACACACACATTAAAAATCTTCATTTAAACACTTAATGCAACTTCTGTTGCTTCCTACATAATACTGGTTTTAAACTCACTGCACTATTTATACCAGGATATACATCTGCTTGAAGTCTTATGATCCATGAATATTCAATATTTTCAAGAACCGAAAGCTTTGCTACTGTTATTTTCGTTGAAGTTTGTCTTTTCGGCTTTTCCCGGTTAGGGGTTGCCACAGTGGTCCGCTAATGATTGGCAGTAGATTTTCACGAACGCCGAGGTGCCAGCTGGACGTTCAACTTTCAACAAAGGCACGCCCATTTACGCATGTCCTTCGAATGCCCACCCAACCATGGGGAGGACATGCAGACCCCACACAGAAGGCACTCCCCGCACTCCAGCCGAGAATCGAATGGGAGAACCTCTTGCTGTGGGGCAACAATGCTACCACTGCACCACCGTGGATATTTTCATTGAAGACGTTTGTTATTTTAATTAAAAGTGTGGAACGTGTCTGCGATTCCTTTTTCTTGGTTGGACTCTACATATCTGCCCACATTAGAAGTTTGATGTATTTATTGGTTTGCTGACGAAGGTAGGGGCATATGAGACAGTTTTCTCTATATAATGATTTAACAGATCAAAAAACTTATTGGTTTGGGCTAGATTATCAATGTTCAGAGACTCAGGATGATTAGATCATTTATGTTTTTCAAAAAGGATGATAAACTGTAATTAGTTGGTTTTGTTGACATTCCTGAATGTAGAAATGTTATTGGGAGTAGGAAGGCTGGTCTTGAGGCAGAAGGCAATAGCAAAATGGCCTAACTTAGACAAGGAAAGGAACATCTGTGAGGCTGAGCAAAGGGAAGTGTTAGTCATTTAAGACAATGTCTTGGAGGGTTGGTCCTCATGTAAGGAGAGTTAACTACTTGGTTTAGGAAACTAGGGTTGATGATGTCAAGAATGGCCTGGGCCTAACTGTTGGATGTGTAGGTGAACAAGATGATGTCTGGATAATTAAATAAAAAGGTGCTTGTTTGACTTCCAGCAGAGGGAGCATGTTTATATATTCAGAATGACCATCTGGAAACACAGAGTGTAACTACCAATAAAGTAAAAATTTGTTTTCTTGAAAGTAGTTTGAACCTGTACTTCTACCAAGGTTGAAGAGATTTGGCATGAGACACATAAGTATAAGATCTGAAACATGAATAGGATCCCACCGCTACTAGTAGTATTGAATGAATGATAGCAAACTTTGGAACAGGAGGAGTGCTTTCCGAAAATAGGAAGCACATTTCAGTGGCTGCACAGATGTGTATGTTCTCCAGGTTTCAAAGTTTCCAAGTCAGATATTTTGCCTCTGGGCCTTCCTGTGTTGAGCAAAGCCAACCTGACACATCACAAATTAGAAAATGTCAAGTTTCAATGTCTAGTAATTTGTCTTTGCAGAGTATGGATGTGGAAAAGTATTTACCAAATATATAAAATCCACTGAAAGGCAGGGCATTATCTGTCATATATTGGATTCCACTAGAATGATACCATTCATGTAGCCAGTTAAGGTGGATGCGTACACAGGTATCATTCTACACATGGGCAGAGTACTACACAGCACAAGAAATTTTCCCTACTTAACATACAACAACAGCACCACCATGTCTCTCTGTATCTCTTTTAAGGTGGACCACTTGAGATAATTCACTCTAACATATGCACACACCTCTCAACTGTCCATATTTTCGCTTCAGCTTTTCTAGCAAATCCCTGAGGACTAAAGTCACTAAATAATGGCACACATTTCAGTTTCAGAATTCATATCCTTCAGAAAATGCATGCTAACACAAATCCTGTTATTCTACAAGCTTTCTGAGTTTATAAGAGCAATATTTAAAATCTGTCCCTATTTTAGGGCCATTATTTTAGGCTTAGTCCAGATTTCTTGCATGAAGAAGTTGAGAGGTATGCATACACAACAGTAAGGTCATCCTCATCTTTTGGATGTGTCAAGGCCTGGTGGGCCCTGGTGGTATCCCTAATACTTGCACCTGGGAGAAACTGACAGTCACCCTTGATCTTTGCTAGGCTGGTAAGTGCTGAGTCTTGTTGTTGTGTCTTTCGGCTTTTCCCGGTTAGGGGTCGCCACAGCGGAACTCCGGTCTGCTAATGATTGGGAGTTGATTTTTACGTGCCAAGTTACCAGCCCTGGCGCACAACATTCAACGAAGGTACGCCCATTCACGCATGTCTCCATGCAGAAGACGATCTAGCTGAGAATCGAACTGGACAGCGTCTTACTGTGAGGCGACAACGCTACTGCAGTATATTTTGTATTTCTGACAACAGTGTTACCAATAACTAGAACATTTCTGGTACTATATATTTGCCTGCCTCAAGGGAATTGCTTTTCTGGTTGGAAAATACTTTGTGTGCAAAACAAGAATAAAAGAAAAAAAAACAAAGGTCCAAAAGTCTCTGTGTTAAAAATGTAGTTTTAATATAAAACATCATAAAGTATGTATTATGTCCATTGTATTATGTTTTACGGAGACCTGGCTAAAATCGGTAACTAAAGACAATGAGGTAATACCACCAGGGTACGACATACTTAGATTAGATCATACTACTAGGAAGGGTGGTGGGGTAGCTGTACTCTATAAAAATACACTAGATGTTACTATGGTCTCCCTACAACTGCCCCAGTTTAATAATGCAGAAATTCTTATTACCAAACTACAGATTAACAATAACAAATGCATAAGCATTGTCTGCATTTACATTCCCCCAGGTAATAACAGAAACACCCTAGAGGACATCCTCCACTGGTTATCCAGTACCTACCCCCAAGAAACTATGGTGCTTGGAGATTTTAACATCGATTGAACACCTGTCCCTCGGAATCTCCTACAACCCATGTCAACTTACACGGTTTTACGCAGCTCATATCCTCCCCCACCAGTACAGGCAAGCCCAATAACAAAGACAGTATTCTATATTGGATACTTATCAACAGCCAGCCCTATATGTACAAGTCAGGGACCCTCCCAGATGACCTAAGTGACCACTTACTTACATACATTATCAAGCACAAGGTGGACAGCCCCCACCAGACCACCTTTAAAACCATCAGAAATAATAAGAACTTCAACTCCACCAATTTTCAAAATGAACTTAAAGCTTGCAATTGGTCAATCCTAAAGCACCTTTCACTGGACGATGCAGTAGGATACTTTAATTCCATATTCTTTACTATTCTTGATTCTCACGCTCCTGCTCGCTCCATTAGAACCAAAATAAAAACTGCCCCATGGCTCTCAAAAGAGACCAAATCTAAAATCATAGCTAGAATAAGGCATGGCACAAATGGCGTGCCACAAAAGACCCACTAGATCAACTCCGATACCGACAGCTAAGGAATCGCAAAAAAAAAATCTGTTATACTAGACAAAAAAAAACTTTTACTACCATCTTCAACAAACACATCACAACAAACCTCAAAAGTTTTAGGCAGGAATAAACAAATTTCTTCACCCAGGACAGTCCTCCAATCCTACCCAGTCAGCTTCCAACCATAAAATACCAGAGGATATTGCAAATACCTTCAATAGTTTCTTCACAGAGACTATCCAATCTCTAGCCAGCCAACTGACATCCAGCTGCTCCAACCCAAATTCTGCCACAGCCAATACCCCACTCTCCTTTACCTTTCAGTCTGTTTCTACACCACTTATCAGATCTCTAATTAAGAAATTAAAACCAGCTATTCTTAGCAGCTGATCTCCTCCCACGAGAGTATCTGCAAAAAGCAGCAGCTGCCATAGCATACCCCATCTCCACCATAATCAACAGAACCTTATCTGAAGCCATCATCACCTCTATTTGGAAAATATCTCATGTAATACCACTCCATAAAGGAGGCAACTCCTTCGAACTGTCAAACTTTAGACCCATAGCTATTCTGTCACCATTGGCTAAAATTATGGAGAAGTGTGTCCATAAACAACTTAAGCATTATTTTACCCAGAATAAGCTGTTGGCTAACTCTCAGCACAGTTTTAGGCCACACCACGGTACCACCTCAGCCCTCCTATCCTTCTCTAAGACCATAAACCATAACCCATAACCGAAATAATAGCAAGCTTTCCTCAACCCTCTTTTTAGATCTATCCAAGGCCTTCAATATGGTCAACCACCAAATACTCATGCACACCCTTAAAGCATTCTCACTAAATAGCCATCCGCTTCAATGGTTCCAATCTTATGTGTCTGGTAGACAACAAGCTGTCCTATGGCAGGACAAACTATCAACCCGTCTACCCATCACCCTAGGTGTCCCCCAGGGCTCCATACTAGGACCCCTTCTTTTCTCTCTCTTTATTAATGACATTCCCACTGTCATCCCAAATGCTACCTGTATCCAATAAGTGGATGACTCCACCTTGATTTGTTCAGCCACCTCCCCGACAGGTCTACTGACATTAACCCAGAATACTTTCAATATAGTTGAAAACTGGCTCTCTAACTGTCAGCTCATATTAAACCCTAACAAAACAAAGATGCTTCTTTTCTCCCCCACTTGTAAGTCTTCCTCACTACCCTTTACCATAAAATCTAATAACGGTGCCATTATCTCCCCAGATGTGCAAACCAAACTCTTAGGTGTCACAATAGACAACACCCTCAAATTTGATATGCATGTCAATCAAACTATCAAAACCATTAACAAAAACACTTGGCTCCCTCTATAAGATCAAACCTTTCCTTATTCCATTTGCTAGGACTGCTATTTTCATCTGCTCTTCACTCTCCTCTATGCCTCCCCTCTACTCACTAATTTCAACAAATCCACTCTTAGCAAACTCTCCAGCTGTTATAACCATATTGCTAGATTTGCAACAGGCATGGCCTATAGGACCCACCACTGTCACAACCTAAATCTTTGGGGATGGCAAGAATGGCCTAGCCTGCTTCAGTACAACCAGCTTATAATTGCCCATAAAGTTCTCAACCACCCTGATAATACGCCTGCACTTAAAAATACCATCAACCCTTATAGCAACCTGAGGTCATATCGCTCTTCTAATAAACTACTGGTTCAAACATCCAAAATTAACAACTCTGCTGGGGACTCTCCATTTGCTAACTCTGTTGGCAAAACTTGGAACTCTCTTCCTGCTGATCTTACTCTTGAACCCTCTCTTACTCAGTTCAAAAAAAGCCTCAAGTTATACTTTAAAACTCACTGGCTATGTCCTTGTTCAAAACCCAACTAGATCCACATCTATAGTCTGTAATCATGTTACATTGCCTAGTCAATTTGTCAACACTGTTCTAAAAATGTATGGCTATATTACCTGCTTGCTCAATTGGAACCTGTAAACTGTGTGTAACTTGTAATCATTTTGTGATTTTTACTGTATGTTCTACCTTGGATCTTTTCTCCCCGGGCCTCCGCTGAAAATGGACATGCATCCAGTTGACAAATGTAAAATAAAATAAATAAATAAATAAGTAACAAAGCTTTCAAGTCACATAGACCCTTTCACAATATCAATGAATAAACATAATGAACAGTATCTATATTTATCTTATAAAGCCAACCTATCAAAAAATAACATTTCCGTCACATGGTGTAATGAGTTAATTGATTTAAAGTGCTAATGTGCATTCCGTTCATAAAACAACTAAACAATTAACTCATTACACCATGTGACGGAAACGTCCCCTGCACAGAGGCGGCCGTTTTGGAGCAGGACGGCAGCGTGACATGCATAATAATGAGAGGCCTGAGCTCCTAGACTTACACGGAGTGTGTAACAGTGCAGGGGACGTGTCTGAGAGCAGAGCTCTCTGAATAAACATGCCCCCGCAATGAAGAACAACAGAAAGGGGTATGAAATGAGCGAGACCATTCACAGGTGACCCCATATCCCCAACAGTCCCCCTTGTGTACAACAGCAACAATATACATAAATAAAATGAAGAAACTCTTCATTTTTTTTAAAAATCTGATTAAAGCTAACCGTAGGTGCATGACTGTGCCCATCACGTAGCTACGGTTAATACAGCTTAAATGGCTGAAGAGGATAACAAGGAAGATATATGCAAATGAAGCAGCATAGCAATAGTGTAGTGGGCAGAGCATTTGGCTTATGAGCAGGCATTCCTGGTTCGAGTCCCACTGCAGCACATTCCATTTTCCATGGCAAAGCACATTATGAGTAACATTTATGTTGCATAACGAACTAAATAACATATTTTCATGAACTGGAGTACTGCAGTAAATGCACATGTGAGGTGTCAGTGTCATAATGAATAAGGCACTAGTAAGCAGGTTTAAGCACAAATAAGCAATAGTGAGCATATTTAAGCACTAGTAAGCGGGCTTAAGCCCATTTGCGCAGCGGTAAGCAATGCCTACACTGGTTAAGCAATATTAAAGCTAACTCTCTGTAAGCCGATGTAACGGCAGGTTAGCAGTGTTTACCATCACGCAAACCCGCTTACAACTGCTCAAAAGTGCCTTAATCACTCTGTATCCAACAGCCCTTGTTCTGGCCATCAACAAAATAAACAACCGCGCAGGTCTCAAACCCAGGATCCTATACATCATAGTCACAGTAGTTAACCACCAAGCCATCACAGAAGTACAGAAGAATGAGGTATCAGTAAACAAGTCCTGACCATACTAAAACCAAAATGAACCTGTGACAGGAATCAGTATACAGTCATATGTTCCATAACCCACTAGATAACATAAATATGTGAACTGGAGTACAGGGTAAGCCCAGAAGTGAGGTGTAATTGTAATAGAGTGTTGAAGTCCCCAATAAAACACAAGGACCCCATAGAGTGTACGTACACATTAATCATGGATACCAGGCAGATATACAAGATGTAATGAATAAGAAATTAATGCCAAAAAGAAAAAAAATAATGCAAAGTCTAATGTAAGCAACACTAAGCATTGCACAGGCCAGCTTAGAAGGTGTAAGCAATGTGCAGGCCAGCTAACTCAATGTGCCCAGTGTTATACCCCAATGCCAACTTTCATTAAGCAGGTTTGCCAGTAGCTTAGCCTTTTCAAAACTGAACAATCATGGAAAAGTGCTGGAAATCGGCCCTACTTAAACCCAAGAGGCAGGAATGCATCTCATAACTGGTTGTAGCTTCCCTTTGCAGGCACTATGGCAGTAAGGGGAGAAGGTGTGCGCTTCCGGGCGCAGTGCTGGTGCATCGAGGAGTCCAAGATCATGGCAGGACTCCTAGTTAAAGACCATGCTCAGAGACTGCTACAGGGCCAGTATCAGGGCTCCCAATATAAGGTGGAGACCTGGGACCATCTCACCTGTGACCTCACCAGTGCCACTGGCATACCTCAAACTGGTGAGCAGGTCAGGCACCACTATGCCGACCAGAAGCTGCGTAACGGGGACCTCTTGGAGGAGTGGCTCTAGTGGGCTAGAGCGGCAGGGGATGTTCCAGTTGTGTGTAAGTATCACCTCAGTATGTGTGTAATAATTGCCAGCTCAGGTATATCATAGATGGGTATGGCTAAATATTCCTCTTATGTCCCCCACTGCTGCAATGTAGCTGGCCACAAACCAGGAGGTCCACATCAGTCACCTGGCGAGGTTGCGATGCGAGGCAGGTCAGTAATACACATGCATTTACAGTCATAGGAAATAAAAATAAAAGTAGTAGTAAATTAATTGCTTGTATAAAACCTGTATTGTTCAAGGCAAGTACTGCATACACCAGAGAATATGGCAGGAAGAGTCTCATATTGTTTGTAAGTCAATAAAAGTGTAATAGCCTGACAAAACAGGTCTAACTGCTGGACTGCATGTGTATATCCTGGTATCATACTGTTATGTAGATATGAAATCATGTAATCGTACTGTAGTATTAAGCACTGTTACCCACACTGTGCACCATAAATTGAATGTGTAGGAATGCCAGAATATGACAGGTGTAATCCCCAGAGGCCATTTAGTACAACTGAGAGACACATAGACAGTAAACAGGGAAAATGCAGACAACAAAAAATGAATAGCACATGCAACTGCGATGTGAACTGTTGTTTTTTTTTTTAGCACACACAGCCATGGTTCGAATCCTGCCAGTGGTAGTATTCTGCATATGGAATCATACCCCACAACTGTAAAGATATGTCTAGTAAAGTGGCCCATATCTGTTGCCTATCAACCTGTCCCCCAGGGAAATTAGAGGGATGATCCCAGACACATAGGCAGCAAACAGGAAATACAACTGATTGACACACAGCTATGAGAACAAAGCTGGCACAATAGCAACTCCCCAGTACCTTATGTGACTAAGAAGCCACGCATGTCCCATTTACACCCCAACTTGTCAAGCTGTGGTCAGAGTGTGTACAGTAAAAGAGTGAGATGTATGTGCATAATAGTAATTTGGAATCTGGTACTGTGTGTGGGAACATTCAGGTAGTGCTAATAAACATTCCTCCCACAGGTCTGTCAGATACCAACACTGTGCCCATAAATACAAGAATGATATGCAGTTGCTGTGAATAATGAGGTATTACACATCACTGTCACCCACACTGTCCAACAACATATAATTGTCTAGGAAATCTGTATATGAGTGTTGTAATACAAGGTCAGAATGCAAAAGCACAGGGGATTAATAAGACAGAAAACAAACAGGAGATATACAGCAATATCTATATAGCAGACACAACTGTGATGGACAGTGTTTAAGCTGTAGCAGACACAGCCATGGTTTGAATCCTGGGAGTGGAATTAGGTTGCATACAGATTCATACCCCACAACTGTACAGATGAGGCCAGAATGTCCAGTATATGTGCCCATATCTGCTGCCTGTCCCCCTGGCAAATCTGTTTGATGATCCCAGATGTTTAGCCAGCAAACAGGAAATACAAGTGATTGCAAACATCATGAGAACACACCTGTCACTGTAGCAACCCCTGGAACTGTTAGGAGAGTAATATTTCAAATATGTCCTATCTACACTCCCATGTTGTCAAGCTGCGACCAGAGTGTGTACAGTAACAGAGTGAGAGGTATGTGCATAATACTAATGTGTAATCTGGAACAGTGTGTGGCAACAGTCAGGTAGTGCTAACAAACATTGCTCCCACAGGTACATTGGATACGAACGGTGTGCTGAGAAATACAGACCATTATAACCTGTACTGGTACTGCTCACTCTGGTATTGTAGGGAATTGTGAGTGTTGCAGTTTCTCTGAATAATAAAGTATCACTGGTCACTGTCACCCACACTGTGCTACATAATATAACTGTGTAGGAAAGCATGTATATGTGTGTGTCAGGTCACTAAAGGTGGAAGAGGGCAATATTCTAGATATGTCCTGGCACACCAGCATGTGTTCAACACATAGCCAGAGTCTGTGCAGAAAGAGTTGGATAGCTATGTGCAAAACAACAACCTGAAATCCGGGAGTATGTGTACAAACAGTTAGTGTTAACAAAAATTCCCTCCACAGGTATACCAGGTAAGAGGTACATACTGCAGGTAAAACCAGTTCATGTGCAGTGATGACGACAGCCATATCACTGTCCAAACTAAGGCTAGAGGGTAGTGTATTAAGACTTGCAAGGTACAGATAACAGCACTAACTAGAAAAGTAATGTGGACTACAGGAATATACTAGTTGCTAATTGACATCTTTCTCCCCCCCACCACATCTCCAACAATAATCAACATACCCACCCCAACCAGTATGTAATGACACCTATGTTCTGATAATGTCCAGTTGCTTGATAAATATTTTGATGGTTCCCATGCATGTGCTATATTGAATTATTCCAACATTGGTGGCATGGTGCCATCAATGTAGTTGCATGCTGTTCTTATTACTACTGTGGTCCCATATATGCTTGTGATCTGTTGGCTATGCAACTGTTCCGTATCTGGTGTCTGGGTTAATGGGAATATCTATGCAGGCTGTTATACCTAACCCTGGAATGTGTTGACTATTACTAACCCACAAATGATGATGAAATCTAAACACTATAGCACGCTTGGGAAGGCAGGACCCAGCGGACCCACCTGTCCCACCTCACCGGGCACCAGCATGTCTGGGGCCCAACCCGGGACCTCCCTCTCTGCTGGTCTTGCACCACCTTCGGGTGGAACTGCCTCAGGGGATGGGGCTCACACCCCCTGGGAGTGGGCTCGGACAGGCACCTGTCACCCGTCGCCAGGTCGGGGTCGTGGTGTGTAGAGAGATCAACCAGCAGTTTGGTGATCTTCTACGCCAGCTTGAGGGCCGCGTGTGGTGATTATAGAGTCAGCCTGGCTCTGCGACTCAGCCCCCAGCACAGCCACCTTCGGGTCTCTGAAGGTGCAGTGGTGACTGCTCATGGGTGGGGACCTCAGTCCCACTGTTACCACTAGGGGGCTTGTGGGCTTCTGATATCCCAAAACCTCTCCCCACCAAGGTGTTTACCCCCCACATGTGTCGTATACCTCCCCTGCATGTGTCTTGTTTGTCTTGTCTATTAAACTACCCAACCTACCTCCCCAAATATACCTACTACCCCTCCCCAACATCCCACTGGACACATGTAATCTGGTCTAATTGGCATCACAACTTATTATTGTTGTCCTCACCCCTCTCCCAGGGGTTTGAGTGTCCAAATCTACCTCTAAATTCAGTGTATATTCACAGCTGTTGCTGTAGAAGAAATGGACAGCTATGGACCTTCCCCACACTCGTCCTGCACATCCCTGGCTATTTTCCCTACTGTCTTTCCCTCTTTGTGGTCCTTTTTTCACCACTTTCCTATCAACCCCTTTTTCTTTTCTTTTCTTTTAAATAAGTTAGTGCGCGGTTAAGTGGGAGTACGCACTTTTAAGCAGCAGTAAGCGGGTTTAAGCCTGTTTGCGCGGGGGTAAGCAATGCCTACACAGGTTAAGCAATTCAGAAGCTAACAGAGTATAAGAAACTGTAACCAGAACTTAGCAGTGCTTACCTCCGCACAAACCCACTTAAAACTGCTTTAAAGTGCCCTAATCACTCTGCAACCAACGGCCTGTGTTCTGCCCAACAACAAAATAAACAGCCTCTGCAAGTCCTGAACCCAGGACCCTGCACACCATAGAAAAGTGATTTAACACTAAGCCAAGCCAGATATACATAACTCTGATGTTTTCAAACACACATCATCCCGCCCAGTCATGCAACAGTACACAGAATGTATTCCAATATTTAGATGTATGTGTGTGTAAATATATTAATACCTAAACAGATACAATATATATATATATATATATATATATATATATATATATATAAATATATACATAAATATATATATAAAAGTATATGAACATTTATACATGCAAATGCCTACATCGACACATATATATGTCTACACCTATATGTGTACATATACACAACAAGTTACATATATGTAAGCAGATGTATATCTATGTAGGTATATACGGACATAGTTATATACATGTAAGCAGATATATACCTATACAGGTATACATGGCCATGTATCTGTAGATAACAATGGTAGATTAACTAAAACATAAATGTCCACATGCATCGTTAATGGGGTTGAGAGGCCCCAAACAATATATGTCTTGTGTGACCTGTGCCTGACATACAAGGCCATGTCCAACCCGGAATTAATGGACATGCTCCACCTCAAAAAATCCAAATCTACCAGATCCACTAGAGCAAGCGACTTAAACCTTAGCACGGATATAAATAGGACATACTGGAGGGATAGATTTGTCACCCAGAGACTCCCTATGCTGTGGAATAAAATCCCAGTCCATGTGAGGCAGAGCACCTCGCTGACTCTGTTCAAGAGAAATCTTGACCGGTGGATGGGAGATCGTAGGTTTACCCCGGGAATCATCTCTGTGTCACTGCTGGACAGAGGCACAACAAACTAATGGGCACAGTATTTTTTAACATAAGGGGTGGCGTAAGCCACAAAACTTTGGGCTAGGCTTATAAATGCCTTAGGGCAGATAGCCTAGTATAAACCTATGAACCTATGAATAGGTACACTCCCCCCACAGCCAAACACGTCCGCCCTGCAATACACTACCAAGTGTTGCAGATCCCACAACCAGGACCTGACATGACATGGGTACAAGATGTTAACAGTACTACAGCCCACCTGTATGATGTCAGGCTGGTACTAGTAACATATCATGCAATACACTCTGACTCCCACAGGAAATGTAAAATGTGGAAGCTATCAACATCCCCAGGATACATATATACAGACACATATATGCAGATACAGATATATATATATATATATATATATATATATATATAGAGAGAGATAGATAGATATATACATATATATATATATATATATATATATATATATATATATAGATATACATGTGACTACACATACGCAGAGATATGTACAGTAAGATACAGTTGACACCTTAACAACTGGACACTGTATGAGCCACCCATACAAATGACAATCGTTGCCTGCAACATATACCCACAGAAAGGCAATAGGATAAAACACCACACACAGGTTTGCAGAAATGAAAACCTTTATTTGTGTACTATTACAGTTTTATATGACATGTAAAACAGCTGTTGAGACACTGACATCCATATAAACAGAGTAATGCAACTGTGAAACAGTTATACTAATACAGTAGTCTGGAAATGTTCACAGCTGTTGCTGTCCAGGCCAAGCCATTCAAATTGTACAATAGTAAAGACAGACTGGACTACTACACCTGTATGTAACACATTCACATGGATAACAGTGCTGTACAGGCCTCATATATGTCTGTGTCCCACACATGACACACATACCCCTTGCTACTGTAATGACAGCACATAGGTGTATGTATTGTACATGGCATCACATACACTTAGTACAGGTTATCAGACTGGGTTATGTGTCCTGGTTACCAGGGCTAAGCTATGCTTAGTAAGTATCAACACTGCTGCAATATAACAGCTAAGCTGATTTGCGCACTGGTAAGCGCTGCCTACACTATGTAAATGCCCATACATTTACTCATATCTTAGCACCACTTAGCTTTGCGCAAACCCACTTAAAGCTGCTCAAAGCTGCCTTACCCACTCTGTATCCGAGAGCCCTTGTTCTGCCCAGCAACAAAATGAACAACTCTTGCAGGTCTTGAACCCAGGACAATTTACACTGAAGTCACAACACTTAACCACTACGCCATGACCTATGTGAAGACTGCTGTTTACCACTATAGCTGTCAATACACATACTGAGTAGTACTGAACATTTGCCTGTAGTTCCTAAATTGTGTAGTCCTTGTTATTAATATGACTGTTGCATCACATATGTTGTTTTATCATAATGTGCACATAGCAGATACATACGGTGAGATACATGTGGGAGGGTATACACAACCGTGACGTTTACTCATGACAGGAATATGGTTGTATACATATAATAGGTCTATATATGTCTACATGTACATACACATGTATACTCATGCATATGTCTGCATACACATCTGTATAGTGCTACATATATATGGCCATGTGTGCATCTCTTTGTATGTACATATGTGTAGTTCTGTTGGTATATATGTAGATATCTATAAATATATGTGCATACATATCTATTCTGATATACCTACTACTTTCAATATATATGTAGATATCCATACGTACATGTGCATATGTATCACGATCTGTATATGTGTAGACATATATTGCTCTATATATGTATATATCTGGGTGTGTATATGTATATCTATGTACATATACATACCCATCTATATATGTCAATATGTATATGTGTAATTATCTATATAGATATCTGGATAATTATATGTACATATATTTTCACCAAATGTTCTGAACATGGAGTGTAGCCCTACCTCTGCCCCTATAGTCCCAACTTCATAGTGCAAGGGGATGTCAGGTATATATAGCAGGTGTATTAGTAGACTATTGCTACTGTAATAGGGATTGTCTTCACAGATATGGTGTATGTGGGAGGTCACATCTGCTTTTCACATGTGCGCCATTGGTTACTGACAGACATTTATTTATTTATTTATTTACATTTGTTGACTGGGAGTGTCCGAATGGACGTAGGTCCATTTTCAGTGGAGGCCCGGGGAGAAAAGCTCCACAGTTAAACATACAGTAGGTACATTGGATTACATAGTGATTAACAATTTAACATAGCAATTTCTTACAACATATTTACAGATGAAGAACATAGTACATCAGTAGACAACTAGAATCTTTATCTGTGAAGTACATAACAGACATTAACAAATGTTACAATAAGAAGTTCCTGCTGTATAATAAGTACTAGGCTTATGAGCATCTGAGCTTGCTATAATCAAGGTAGTTAGTGGAGTGGAAAGAAAGGTAGTGGTTGGATGGGGTGGGTGATATTAGAGTGGGAGTTGCAAGGGCATAGCCAGCATGTTTTTAGGTGCGCTTTTAGTAAAGTTTTGAAGTGGGTGCATGATGGTATGGAGGTAATTGTGGGTGGGAGGGAGTTTCATAATTTGGCTATGATGCAAGAGAATAGTGCTTCACCAGCAGAGTTACTGGCTTTAGTGATCTGCAAGTGATTTCTGTTGCTGGATCTTAGTGGTCTGGTGGTGCGAAAGGGTTGGAGTAGATTCTGGAGGGATGGGACATTTAGTGGATGGTTTACTAGTGTGTGGGTGAGTGAGAGTTGATACCGTTGAAGGAGGTGAGGGAGTTCAAGCCAGCCCAGTTCAGCAAGTGAGAGACAGTGGTGACTACGGTAGGATGCCCCTGTGGTGAATTTGGCAATTTTGTTGTAGCAGGTCTCTAGCTTGTTTAGATTGCATTGCCTTAGGTTGGTATATATTGCAGAGGCATAAAGTAGGGTACAGATAAGGTGGGAATTTACTATTGAAATCTTTGCTGCTTTGGTGAGAAGTTGCTTATTTCTGTATAACACTCCTAGTTTTTTGTGGACTTTTTTTATGGGCATGGATATGTGAATGTCAATTTTTTTTTTGTTTGTTTTGTTTTTTTATAGTGGTGGTATATAGTTTTTTGTGGACTTTTTTATGGTCATGGATATGTGAATGTCAAATTTTAGTTTATTGTCTATTTCCACTCCTAGCAATGTGGTGTGTTCCATTGGGTATATAGTGGTGTTGTCTTTTGCTGTGATGTTGAAGTGAGAGTTGTTTTGAGTATGTTTGGTGGGACATCCTAAGGACATCATAGTACAGTACCGCTGCTAGCACGTAATGCTCCTGCTGACTACATCAGAGATACTGGCCAATATATGTGGACATTCTGACACACTCTGTACAGTCCAGAGGTATACACAGTTCCCCTTAGTGCAAAACATGTGGACCAAGCCTGACAATATATATGTTAACAGTCATGTAGATGGGTATAACACAACGACTGGTATACATTTGCCCCCAAAGGTTATGCATTCACATACCCCTGTCTGTCCTGACACATAATAACTGCTGGAACAGAGGTGCCATGGCCACATACTACTCACTAGATATTGACATACATCTGTACAGCATCCCACTGCTCTGTCTGACATACATGACTGTTAAGGGAGGCCCGGCAGCAGTACATCTGGCAAGTATCTGGACATGACATCTCACTGGGTAAGTACACTAAGCTGCTAGGCATGTAACAAAGCACTGTGCAGGCGACAGGCAGACTAGCTCAACACTGGCCTACATCTCCTATGGGGGAATGTACATGTACCTGCATATATAGCAGGCTCTACAGGCATGTCACAGCAGAGGGTAAGATACACCTGTGTGAAAGTGCATAGCCACAACCAATGTGAACACAGCCACAGCCACATATGGTAAGCTAGCATAATATTACAGTATATGGACTATCTGTTCAACACCATGCTCATATGTGCCACTCACACACTAACCCTACATATACTGGGCCGCTACACAGTGTGGTCTGATGACTGTCTGTGGCATGGGACATGTGTGTATGGCCCTACAAACATGTAAGCCAATACGGTAACATACAGTGGAGCAGCATGTAACATCAGATAGGATGGGACCAAGGACAATTACTTCTACAACAGTCTATACACAGGCCAAAGTACATATTAACAATACAAACACTGTCGACATTCATCATAAGTACACAGACCTCAGTACTGTACAAATAACCACAGAATGTCCAGGTTATGTCATCAAATATAACCCCTACTGTACATAACATATGTAGCAGTCTGATATCTCACTGGCTTATCAGATATGATGACACTAATTATGGTGTACAGCACATATGCACCTCTTAATACAAGACATATGTACAAAGGTTGACAGAATTGTGGCTGGAAGCACATACACAGGGCCAATATTGACATGTTGCTGTGATAACCTCATACATTTACTGTTGTAACAGGGTTTGTTGCAACATATGTCCTATGAGGGATATGAAGTCAGTAACTGTCACAGCTTTCACCATCTACAGACTGCAATCCTCACACTGCCTTCTGTAGATCACAGACAGATGCTCTGTGGGTAACACATGAAACCAAAGGCCACATACTGCCCAGTATGCAGATGACCCTACAGATGGGGATTCCTCATAAACATAGACCTGACATGGCAGGTATTAAAACATGTAGGACAGCCATACCCACACACACCCTGTTAAACCAATATTACTCCAAATGCAGTATAGCAGCACTTACAGTCTGTAGTCAGGTCAGGCACATCCCCCTCCTGTGTGTTGCACTGTTTCCACAGTGTATGTTGTTAGAGGTAAATCCCCAATCCATCTGAGATACTGTTTGCCAAACAACAGATCGAGTTCCTGCTCACACTGAATGAAAAGGCCCAACACCAACATGATGTTCCTAGATATTGGAGTGCGTTTCTATGCAATTGGCTATGGGAATGTTACCACAGCTGTTCCACATGCAATCAGCTAGGGGAGGGCTGTAATTCATGCAGAGGCTATCAGCTGATCATGAGCATCACTTAAAATACACATGCTGCTGCCTAAGCAAAGCAGGTGTAGGTCGCAACAACTAACAGAGAGGGAGTGAGAGAGGCAGACAGAGGCAAAGACAAGTCAGGGAGGGGTGGGAGAGTAAAACGTAACCATGTTTGTGTCACACACCTACCAGCACAGTGTAGGAAACCCCTCACGACTATGTAGTGCTATCACATTTCTATGCAGTTATTGGATGTGCTGCATAGGTTACATGTTGTGGAGCCCTCAGAACGTATATGTGATGATGAGTGACATCTGCAACAGGGATATGGTAGCTATACAGTAGGTGTAGTACACGTGCCTGTCCATATGAATAGGTGCCAGCGTCAACACAGCCACATTCTCACAGGGATGCATACACACTGACACACTTGGCAGGGCCAGGAATACAACTCATCACTAGTGAGATTGCCACAACAAATTACTGTGCAGGCATCGCATGCACCACAGGGGTCATATGGAGGTTATATGGGCAAAGGGTATGGAGAGGTGTCTGACATCAGGCAGCATGATTCAGTATGCCAATGGGGGTTGTAGTGAGTGTGAATGTGAACATATGCATCATAGCAAACACATACACAAACACACGGTGCCAGTACTGACATGCATGGGTGCACTGATTCACGGGTGTGTAGTGGTCAACTGTGCCAGATGGCTATACAAGGCTAGGTGATGGGTATGCCTTGGCATCAGGCCACATGACAATGGTCTGCATTGTGGCTCAGGGCTGTAGTTTCTGGATTTGCTATCACAGGTGTGTATGGTATTCACCAACCAGTCACCTGGGTGACTATTGTGTGGGGCCAATGCTGTGCATTGCTTGCCATGTATGTGTTCCTTTCTTATATGGTGGCTCTATTATACATCACGGTCTCTGTGATGTGCACACCTCCCACATGCATGTACAGTGACATGTGGAGCTGTACCTGTGGTGTCTGGCCATGTTGTGTACACAGATTATCATCAGATGTGCCAGTCCTGGCCTCATGTGGTGGGAACTGGTAATGGACAGCAGGTTTACCCTGCACCTACATTGATAGCATGCTAACAGCATTTGTTGGTGTCAGTGCCATCTGTCCATACGGGGAATGTTTACAGGCATGGTATGTCCTTTGTGGGTCACATCTGATGGCACCACAGCTGTTGCAGGTGTCCAGTGGGGAACATGGGGAAGGTGCACTGTCTGCATGTACGTGCCTATTGGACAGATGGACAGGGTGCCATGCCCTCTGTAGGCCACTGCAATCACTCCATAGTTACTATCAGTGGGCAATATGCAGTGTACTACCAACATAGCGGCTGTTTCCTGTGTGTGTGTGTGTGTGTGTGTGTGTGTGTGTGTGTGTGTGTGTATATGAGACATGGGTTGAGAGTGTTCTCTGGCTTATACTAGGGGTGCTAACTTTATTTGCCTGGCCTTGATGTCACATTTATGGGTATGAATTTACACCCCAGCCTCTCGGCTATTTCACATCTGTTATCCCTGTACGGTGGACATTGCGATATATACTAGGGCCACAGACATTGAAACACACAGAAAACATCCACAACCGACATGTGTAGGTATAGAACCCCTAACAGAGGTCTATATCACACTACAGCATGAAGCTGTTATATGATGCACCACAGGGATTACTGGAGAACTCCTTCCACAAAGGCGTATTTCACATTGGATGACATCAGCAGGTTTGCCAAAGTAGGGCATTCAAATTGTAGTGAGTGTGGCTAGTCTAAAATGCACTGCTCCCTACACAGACATTGAAACACACACAAAACATCCACAACTGACATGTGTGGGTATAGAACCCCTAACAGAGGTCTATATCACACTACAGCATAAAGCTGTTATAGGATGCACCATGGGGATTACTGGAGAACTCTTTCCTCAAAGGTGTGTTTCACATTGGATGACATCAGCAGGACTACCAAAGTAGGGCATTCAAATTGTGGTGAGTGTGGTTAGGCTAAAATGCACTGCTCCCTACACAGACATTGAAACACACACAAAACATCCACAACCGACATGTGTGGGTATAGAACCCCTAACAGAGGTCTATATCACGCTACAGCATGAAGCTGCTATAGAATGCACTATGGGGATTACTGGAGAACTCCTTCCCCAAAGGTGTATTTCACATTGGATGACATCAGCAGGATTGCCAAAGTAGGGCATTCAAATTGTAGTGAGTGTGGCTAGGCTAAAATGTATTGATCGCTACACAGACACTGAAACACACACAAAACATTCACAACCGACATGTGTGGGTATAGAACCCCTAACAGAGGTCTATATCACACTACAGCATGAAGCTGTTATAGGATGCACCACGGGGATTACTGGAGAACTCCTTCCCCAAAGGTGTATTTCACAGTGAATGACATCAGCAGAATTGCCAAAGTAGGGCATTTGAAATGTACTGAGTGTGAGTAGCCTAAAATGCATTGCTCCCTACACAGACATTGAAACACACTCATAACATCCAGAACTGCCATGGGTGGGAATAGAACCCTACCAGACTTCTATATCACACTACAGCAGTATGCAGTTATGGCATGCGCTACTGAAATTACTGGGCTACATCCTTCTCAGAGGTGTATTTCTAGGTGGATGACATTGGCAGCCTTACCAAAGTAGAGCATTCAAAGTGTATGTAGTGTGACTACCCTAAAAAGCATTGCTCTCTGCACAGACAGGGTCAGACACACACACACACACACACACACACACACACACACACACACACACACACACACACACACACTTGTCATGTCTGGGATTAGAACTCCTACCTAACTAATTTATCATACTACAACAGTACACAGTTATAGGACACGCTACGGAGATTACTGGGCTACTACCTTCCCAGAGGTGTATTTCTAGGTGGATGACAGCAGCAGCCTTGCCAAAGTAGAGCATTCAAATTCTATGGAGTGTGAGTACCCTAAAAAGCATTGCTTTCTACAGAGTCAGACAGACACAAACACGAACACACACACAGACACTTGCCAAGTCTGGGATTAGAATTCCTACCTAACTAAAGTATCACACTACAGCAGTATGCAATTATGGCATGCACTACAGAGATTACTGGGCTACAACCTTCCCAGAGATGTATTTCTAAGGGGATGACATCTGCAGCCTTACCAAAGTAGAGCATTTCAATTGTAGGGAGTGTGACTACCCTAAAAAGCATTGCTCTCTACAGAGACAGACAGACAGACAGACAGACACACACACACACACACACACACACACACACACACACACACACACACACACACACACACACACACACACACACACACACAGTTGCCAAGTCTGGGATTAGAAGTCCTACCTAACTATTTTATCACACTACAGCAGTATGCAGTTATGGTATGTGCTACGGAGATTACTGGGCTACAATCTTCCCAGAGATGTATTTCTAGGTGGATGATGTCAACAGCCTTACCAAAGTAGAGCATTTCAATTGTAGGGAGTGTGACTACCCTAAAAGCATTGCTCTCTACACAGATAGAGACAGAGACAGACAAACACACGCATGCGTGTGCACACACACACACACACACACACACACATACACACACACAGTTGCCATGTCTAGGATTGGAACTCCTACCTAACTAGTTTATCACACTACAGCAGTACACAGTTATGGGACGCGCCATGGAGATTACTGCGTTACAACTCTCCCAAAGGTGTATTTCACAGTGGATGACCTCAGCAGGCTTGTCATAGTAGGGCTATGAGGAGGGCAGTGGGTCTGCATGGGCCATAACTCATTCATCTAGAGATTGACACTCCACATGTGGGCTCACATATGGTCATATTTCACAGGTACATGTATACAGCTGCTAGACGGCTACTTCCTTGTATAGTCATGTTGCACAGCTAGCACGTGCACCACATAGTCTGTAATGTTGACAGATACCGGTGGCTGTAGTGAGTGACATCTGACCCTCATGTGGTTGGGGCCCTTTGGCTGTGTGCTGGGTGGGACAGGCCTGGATGGCTCCTTGTCACAGTCACCCTCTTTCACACATCCATGTACGTCTACCTTTGGCTTATTATAATGTGTTGTCCTTACATATATGTCTGTATTCCTATCCACTGTGTGTGCAAGGCATGAGTGGTGCATACTGAGGAGTGTCTGCACTAACATCTGCGACTGCCAAATATGTCTGGTCCACTGGTGTTTGCAGACATGGCCTTCATTTGTTTAAGTGTGTGAGCATACCCAGCATGACCTTTCAATATGTTGTTGACTGACACTGCCTTCATTTCTCTGTGTGAGCATGCCCAGTATGCCCGTCTGTATTTAATGTGTGGATCGAGTCCAGATAGTTTGTCCTGCAGTGCTGACCTTTGTGTTGTACACCTACAGGTAGCATGCTGTTTCTGCAGGGTATCCGTCGATCATTTGGCATTGACTGTTGCTACATTTCTGCATAGGATGCGGGGGCACACCTGACTATTTCTACATTTCTACACAGGAGTGGAGGGGCACACCTGGCTGTTACTACATTTCTACGTAGGATGGAGGGGCACACCTGACTATTACATTACTACGTAGGATGGGGGGGCACACATGTTCTATTTCTACATTTCTACACAGTGTTGGGGGGGCACACATGTTCTATTTCTACATTTCTACACAGTGTTGGGGGGGCACAAATGACTGTTATTACATTACTATGTAGGATGGGGAGGCACACCTGTCTATTTCTACATTTCTACACAGGATTAGGGGTGGGGCACACCTGACTGTTACATTACTAGGTAGGATGGGGGGGCACACCTGACAATTTCTACACAGGACTGGGGGACACACACATTACTACGTAGGATGGGGGGGCACACCTGTCTATTTCTACATTTCTACACAGGATTGTGGGGGCTCACCTGACTATTACATTTCTATGTAGGATGGGGGGCACACCTGACTATTTCTACATTTTTACACAAGATTGGGGGGGGGCACACCTGACTGTTATTACATTACTATGTAGGATGGGGGGCACACCTGTCTATTTCTACACAAGATTGGGTGGGGCACACCTGACTGTTATTACATTATTACGTAGGATGGGGGGGCACAACTGTCTATTTCTACATTTCTACACAGGATTGGGGGGCACACCTGACTGTTATTACATTACAATGTAGGATGGGGGGTACACCTGTCTATTTCTACACAGGATTGGGGGCACACCTGACTGTTATTACATTACTATGTAGGATGGTGGGCACACCTGACTATTTCTACATTTCTACACAGGATTGGGGGGGGGGGGCACACCTGCTGTTATTACATTACTACGTAGGATGGGGGCACACCTGTCTATTTCTACATTTCTACACAGGATTGGGGGGGCACACCTGACTGTTACTATATTACTACGTAGGATGGGGGGGCACACCTATTTCTACACAGGACTGGGGGGCACACCTGACTGTTATTACATTACTATGTAGGATGGGGGCAAACCGGACACTTGTATACATTTGCTAAGACTGTACTGGTATGTCAGGTACGCTATCTCATTCTGTATTCTTACCTATCATGCTGACTAGAGGCATGCCAGTGTACTACAGATCTTAGCTTTGGTTTTCCTACATATAATTGTCTGACTTCCTACCCTTCAGAACTAACATCCCACTGCCTGACCTGCTGTAGTTTGTCTGTGTAGGCCTGGGGGGGTTGGTTACCCATAGCCATCATTCAGAGGCCATAGCACAGGCTCTGTTTGGGTTTGTCTTCACCTGTCCTGCTGGCTGAGTTTGTTGTTGGGTATGTGAACTGCCCTGACTGGCATGTGTGAGTCATACAGACACACATGTCGCCCAGCACATTTCCTGCAGTGGTTTTTGTCACCCTGTGTAGTACTGGCTATTATGGTGACTCCAGTATGTGTTACAGATGTCATGGTGCCACTATGGGTGTCTACTTTCTGCTGCCATAACATTCAGCCACCCAATTCCCTTGCATGCTCACATCCATACCATAGACATAGGTAATGACACATTCTACTCCATTTGGCAATTGGTAGGTTGATTGACTTACCTTGTGGGTGTGCCAGAATTGCAGATGGTGCTGGAGGGCTGCCTATGTCGAATGCATATAGTACACTCCCTATACATGGTTGAGCACAGGTAGCGTCATGTTTGGCATCCCTTTTACTGTATGTGCAAGTCAGAGAGAGGTGTCATTCCCTGGGTCCCTACTGTGTCAGTGTATGTGCTATGCATTGTCTCTTTGCCACGGCCTCAGCATACTGGGCATGCCTCCATCTGCCTACTGGGGCAGGCTCAGGTTGTTCCTCCTCCAAGTCATTCTGTGCCTATGCAGGCCTTGTTATTGGTGGGGGTCTGTGTGGCCCTGCTTCGTGCTGTTCCTGCTGCAGCTGTTTCCGCAGGATCATATTGTGTAGCATGGCATATAGCATAACAATTTGGGTACATGTAGCTGAGGAGTACTGCAAGGCTCCACCGGATGTGTCCAGACACCGGAACTGTGACTTGAGCATTGCAAACACATGCTCTATTAAAAGTCTGGTCTGTGCGTGTGCCTCATTATGGCGTTCTTGTTCAGGTGTGTGCGTGCACTTCTGATGGGTGTCATCAGCCACGGCTCCAGTGTGTAACCAGCACCCCCCACTAGGTGACCATAGGGGATGTCCCCTTTGGCAAATCTCTGGTACAGCTGCATCAGATGCCAAATGTTGGAATTGTGATAGCTTCCACGGCAGCCAGCACACACATTCATTATAATGCCCTGGGCATCACAGACGACCTGGCAGTTGATGGAGGGGATGCCCCTGCAGTTGATGTAGGCCCTACCCTGATCACCGGGTGGAGCTTTGATGCATATGTGTGTGCAGTCTATAGCACCTACTACCTCAGGATATTCTGCTATTTGGTGGAAGAGATGCATATTGCTGGCTAACACACCTGACATGGCATCCAGGAACTGGTGGAATACTCTGGATGCTGATGCCTGTGAGATCCCCATGATATTCCCAGTTGAGCTTTTGGAGGTACCTGTGGCTAGTATTCCTAGGCCTACACATACCTTGGTATCCACTGGGATGGGTTCCCCTCGGTCAGTCTGGTGTGTCAGGCATGGCTGGCACAGTTCAACAATTTGCTTTAGAAGGTCCCTGTCCACCCTATAGCGCTCCCAATCTCTAGCTCATGTAGCCCCTGGTAGGTTACCCTGGGTCTGTACACTCTTCTCCATCTCCTCACTGTGGGTTGATCAGCAGCATTCACATCCTCACCACCCTCAGCCTCTTGCACATGTTGTTCTATATTGCCTGCTGCAGCCCCTCTTATTTTGTAGGTTTGTTTGTTAAAAGTTCCTCGCTTGTATACACCGGTGGTGTAGAGTGTGGGAAAAAACAGAGGGGAAGGTGTTTGCATAGTTTATACTAGTGTTCTGGGCTGGGCTGGTCTGCTGCCTGTGTAATTGGCTGATTCTGATAAATTTCACCTGCCAGCTATGCTAGTTCACCTTGATTACCTTCCTACTGCTGTTTTCCCTTCCCATTGCCTTCCTGTTTAAGCCTGGGGACGTGCCGCGCAAACAGAGTGCTCAAACGTTCACAGTGCTGCTATTTCCTGGTTTAACTTTTGTCTTCTTCCTTTAAAACCCGGTGTGTGGCACACACACTTGCTTACGCAGTGTAAAGAGTGCTAGGCAGATTAAGAACCCCCCCCCCCCCAGCTTAGCTGTGCTAAGCTAGGAGCAAACCCGAGCCACAGGGCTCCAATCCACTTACAGTATGCCTGACACACACCCCTATGATGTCAGCTAACTCCTAGTCTTGCACCAAGCTATTCCTACTCTTACACTATTGGGAGCTGACTAGCATGGTGGGAAAAACTGGGATTCACTATCATTCCCCTCATTTGCATAGGATTGCCTGCTAATGCATAGTTACATGTCTCACACTGAGCCTCCCCCCCTTAGCAACCACGACGCACTGGCCATGTTGTCTTCTGCCTGCCATTGACTTGCATAGCACAATAGTGATTTTAGTTAGAATGCTTAATTTAGGTTTATTTTGTTATTTTTCCCGATCCCGTTTGCGAGCCGCTGCCTTCCGCTTAAACAGCCGAAATCGGCTAAAAAAAAAAGTTTATTTTTTTGGCTGTTTGCAATGCTAATGGCCTTATACTTGGCCACTGGCATGCTTCCCAGATGATATGCAGCCTTTATTTGGAGCTGTCACAGCTCCGTTTTGGATTTTGCAGAAATGTACTCGGTTACTGAGTACATTTCTGCAGATTGCACTAGTCCTGCACAGCCAGTTGCAAGCTTCCTGGATCACAAATTCATATAATTTGCATGGATTTCTCCTGCAAATGGGGTGATTTGCATACAGGGGCTTAGTCCATGCAGGACTAGTGCATGAGTGCTCGTGCACACCCCTGCAGGCTGTTCCTGGATTGCACGGCAGACATATTGCCTGCTAGGGATCCTGCACTGATCTTGCACGCTGTGCAAGGCATAGAGAATCTGTGGGTATGTATATAGAACGTTTACAGTGATACACTGCTGTACTGCATAAAATAATATTATTATAATAATAAAATAATTAAAATACAAAAATCACATAACACAGCCCAGATACTTTATTTAATATAATTATGTTTACTTCTTAAAATAGGTTTTATACTATTCATGGTGTTAAGACCTGGTAGTGTGTCAGCCCTAAAATAGTTTATCCATTTATACTCTGCAAGTTCAGTTCTATTAATTACATCTACTGCCTCTTTTTCTACATAGAGCTTTTGTAGGACTCTAAATTTAAATGTATGCTCACTGTTCTGTTGTACAACATGTTTATATAGAGCATTTACATCAATTTTTATTTTATTTAGATTAAATTAATAGCATGGCTACTGACTTTTATTCTAGAGGCTACAAGAGACAGTAGAAGATAATATGTACTCAGTTATCCTAAAACGAAAGGAAGAATTGGTTCTTAGGCTAACTCTAATATTCTGGAACACTAAAAGGTATTCTTTGTACATTAAAGCCTGTCATTCTATTGTTTTCCTGCTGAAATAATGGCAAGCATAAGGGCAATATTCTAAAATAGATATTTCAAGGATGCAGAAATTAGCTGTTTCAAAAGGGGGCTGCACAAGCTTTTCCTGGACATAGTTCAGTTCTCAGGCAGAAGCTATTACCTTTCTAGGTGGTCTGATATGTAGGATTCAGGTAAGGAAATATCTGACCATATGCAGGACACTGGGGTTTCCATAGGCATGCAGGCTGAAACAGCTGAAAGATGTTCCCTCACAGAGGCATAGGCAAGCTCTGAATTGAACAGCTCAGATAGGAACAGAATAATCTGGCTGAAAGAAGGCCCTGTTTTTTTTTTTTTTTTTCTGACACCAGACAGATAACCTTTTTCATTTGGCTAGGTAAGATTCTTGGTAGCAGACTTACTAGCCTCCTTAATGGTACACAGGACATCTTCTGTAAGTTAGTGCCTAAAGACAGCATTCAAGCTCCGAGATTTAGATGTTTCAGAATGAGCTGTATTAGGGCTTTTTTTATAATGTGAGGTGTTCCAGTTGCATTGGCAGTGTAAGGAGTTTCAACCTCGACATCGGTACGAGGAGAGAGAACCAATGCTGCCTGGGCCAAAAGGGTGCTATCATCAATACCACTGGCCCCTATCGATTACCTTGGGGAGAAGGGAGACTGAAGGGAATACATACATAAACTGGCCTATCCATCTGAAGGAGAAGACATCGATGGTCCAAGTTTCTTTATGTACAGCAGAAAGTTCTTAACTGGTTATTTGAAAGTGAAATAATATTTCCCAAGCAGATATGCATGGGTGATAAGAGACCAAGTACCTGCTCATTTATATATTTCACATCTCTGTTGTCATCTGCAAAATACCTTTTCTCAAAAGGGCTTGAAAGCTCCTAGTGCCAAGATCAGGATAATTCTTTTATAATAGTATGTTTTTTTTTTCCTTTTGAAAATGGTCACATTTGCTCTTCAGGCCCTTTGAATAGGCTCTCCAAGCCAGGTCCGAGTCATCTACAGTTAAGGTTCCCTTTGTTTCTGACTGACTTAGTTGGACCAATAGTAAAGCTTCTGCAAAGTGAATCATGGGAGTCATTTCCTCTCAGGACTGACATTCTTGATTCTAGGTATTTTTAGGACAACAATGGAGCTTTCTAATATTCAGCCTCACCAGCGTTACCATCAAAACAGTGGAGGCCACATACTCCATTGCCCTTAAATATTCCCTGGCAGTAACATACGTCTTCCAGGCCATATTTTGGATGAACTATGCTATAATTTCCAGCTTGTCCCGAGGGAGAAAGGATCTCTGGTAGATGTAGTCCAAAAGGGTCCCCAAGATCATCACTCTTTTAAAGCAGTTAAGACATGACTTATGGTCATTTAACAAAACCCCAGGTTTTGACAAAAGTTCATGCAGACAGCACTCTCCACCTCCATTTGGAACTGTGCCTGAATCTGTTTGGGTAAGGGTAAATGTGAATGTCCTTGGTTCTGCAGTAAGGAATTGCTGGAGCCAAACACTATATAAATACACTGGGTAAGACAGCCAAATCAAAAGGAAGCCTCTTGCCTTGAATTTGAGAAAGCACCTATGGTCCCCTGTGTACTTTGAATATGTATGTAGGCATCCTTGAGGTCCAAGGTGACCATCAAAGCTTGGGAAACAGCAGTGCAAAGAGGGCATACTGATTAGCATTTTGAATTTTGAGACTTTTAGTTAGGTATTCAACCCTGAACGACCTACGATAGTTCACCAAGGTACAGTATTCTGGGCAACAGAAACAGCCTTGAATAGAAATCTTTGTTTCTGGTGCTGTTTTAGTAATGTTTCTACTGCACCTTGCTAACGATGCTCCTTTAAGTGGAAGTACAAGATATAATTGGTGTCATGGTACTGGAGGAAAGCCTAACATATTTGGTCTTTTCATAAATTGTAGTTTGCACCTCTGAGAGGTTACTTGGTGGATCCATTTATACTTTGTGATATCCTCCCAGTTTCCCACGAACTGGGTAAACCTTCCTTCTATCTTGAGCGGTTGGTAAAGGGTTGGATAAGGGTGGGGTTTGAATAGGGGTACACAGACAGAAGCTGTTGCCAGTCATGGCTGTTTCTTTTCTGGGGTATGACCCTGAAGGTCTAACATTTTCCAGTTTTGGTCTCCCTGCTATTTCATTTTATACTGTCCCTTTTTCTCATTTGCCCACTTACCCTTAATTTGCCTGAAAAAGTAGGATCACCTCTTGGTGGAAATGTTTTGCTTATTTGATTATTCCTAGGTATGGGGGAGGCTTTCTTTTAAAAAAATTGCAAGGAATCCCCCCTTCCCTTATCCTTCTGAATACCTCTAGAGCAGGTCCTTGTAAAGTGGTTCATTAAGGAGCTGTGCCTTAACTTCATCTGGAAGGGGTTGGGACCTCAATTAGGCCAGTCTCCTGATAACAAACTTGCTGCCCTGAATGGTGTAATCTACAACATCATGCTCACATTTAATACAGAGTTTAGCCATATGGTATGGGTGAATTCAAAAGTTCTGTTTTCAGGTCCTCATCAGACATCAACCCCATCATCTTCCCACTTCTGGATCAGTTGTAAGACTTTGGTAAAGAATCTTATGGGATGCTTGATGCTTGAACCCTATTTCTGGAGTAGAAGACTGGGAGTCTGCATCTTTATAGACAGTTGGGAAAGCATCCTTTAAAGTTCCTGGGATTGGAGGAATAGTCACAGGTTTAGGGTAATTCAAGCCCAGAAAGATGAAGCGGTGCTTCTTGGCATCAGATACCTCTCTGGCATCCAATTTGAAATTCTCCTTCATTTTAGGAATGGTATCCTCAAATAAGATTTCATCTGTGGTTGTTTGTAGTATGTGTGCCATATACTAAGGGTGAAGACATCTGTGAAGCACAGTCCAGGTCTTCTGCCTCACCATTGAAGCAGTTAGAATCTCCGTTCAAGGGATGATTGCCTATTTCTATTAAGATAATGCATTCCTGACACTGACAGTTTGTCTGTAGCTGAATGGAAGTTTTGTAAAAACTGCAAAAACCCTTAGCCAGAGAGGTCCATTCATGGGAGATATCTTGGGGTGAGTGGTGGGGGCTTGTGAGGGTCCACTAGTTACCTGAGGCCCAGGCAACTGCTAGGAATTCAGTTGAGCAGACACCTGGGCTTCTGGCCTCTCCTTTGCAGATGTTTTCCCTAACAAGCATCAAAGGTGTACAATTGTCTCCTTGTGATACTATTAGCCAAGTGCTGGATGCAGGTGCCTGTGAAAGAGTGTTTGAGTAGACTTCATCACAAAGGCCATCAGCTAGGGAGGACTTGACTTGGTCCGAAGGCATGATGGCTTGCACAGGGGTTTTTCCAAAGGCTTTGGATAACTCAGGTGCATGGGCCAAGGACTGCAAAAGTGCCTAACAGGAACCTGCACCCTAAAGCAAAAGAAGAAAAAAAAAAAGAAAAGATGAGCTCTGTGGTCCTATCTCTAGTGTTTCTTACCTCCTTCCCTTTATACATTTCATTTTTCATCTTTAGGGAGATGACTGATACTCAAGATGACCTAAGAGACAGCATGGTGACATTGCTCTTCTTATTCAGACAGTCTTGAAGGGTATGTCACCTCTTCCCAAATGCCTTCTGGTGAAGCCCTGTCAGACAGTATAATTCTGACATCATGCTGAGGACTATAGCAAAACATGCAATGGGTATGATTGTTTTCATACAGTAACTGCTTCTTACGTGCACACTTAGTACCTTTTTGCTGACTGAACATACCCTACTATCATAACAGCTGTCTGACCCATCTTTACAAAACTGCCAAAACACTCTAACGATAAAAGATAAGCTAGAGTGGCATAGAGAAATAAAGGTCTGACTAAGGCTCAGACAGCCCAAGTTTGATTAGCAGCTTGTGTGCTTGACGCAGCTAGTGGGAGGGATCTTTTTCACCCATCTTGGGGGAAGGGCACAGCACTGTAGGTCAAATAGTACTACTACCATCTCTTGGCCGGGGAACAGCATTGAGTAAGTGTCCTGGGTGGGCTTTTGGCTGACCAAACCATTGCTGTTAGTGAATGCATTGGAGCATGTACTCACAGGGGTAGGGCATTGTACTCCCATACTGTAATGCAGGTAGCTTATCCCTCCACCCAAGGGGGTGGAGTAGGCCATAAAAATGTCCACAGAGCTAGGATGCTGGGAGGACACAGGCAACTCTCACGGCTACCTTAATGATTGTCCCTCTGAATGGCTCTTGCCTCCATGGTTCTGAGGTTTTCCAGGAAAAATATTTCAAGTTCACTACAGCGTAGTAAAGTAAACATTTCAAACAAAATATAAATCCTGGTTAGGACAGGGTTTGTTAAATAGACGTTTTATCTGGAATGTACCCCTACGAAAAGTTCTGCAAGCATGCAATAAATTAAGGGAAGAGAGATGAATTCACTGGTCAAAATCAGAAATTGCAACAGGGAGACTTTGAAGAATAAATAATTTAGGCTTGTACTGAAGATCTTGGAAAAGCAATCTTAGACAGGTAGCACAGGAGCTGAAAAGTGATTTAAACCTTTGAAGATAGGGCAGGTGGAAAAGTGTGTACATTTGATTTTGTTTGTTTTCCTTGCAACAGATCTCTAGGTAGAATTCAGGATCTGGACAACCCTAGCAAGGTAGATGGCATGCCTGGCCATTACTGAAAGTGAAGTACCAAGTACTTACACAAAGGTAGTGAAGGTCCAAATGAGGCTTGCATAGACTGTTGAGTCAACAGGGGTCTGAAGGGCATCAGATGTGACTTTGCCAGAAAATATGACCAAAGCAGGAAGGAACCACACTTATTCAGACCAGAAAAGGGCTATGAAAATGACTTTGGAGTTGTTCTGCTTGAATTCTGACTGAGCATGGGAATAAGGGGAAAATGGGAGAAAAGCTTAGCATAACCATGGTTGTTACTTCAAGACTAGAACATCCCTAGGACATTCCCCAGAAGGGAGGAATAAGGGTATAAAAACTGTTGCATTTGGCATTGGTTGAAGAAAGGCTTCCATCAGAAATGGAAGAGTTTTCATGCTACTGAAAAACCATGGGACCACTTATGTGGCATCACCAGGCAACAGCTAAGCTTGTCCAAAAAAGAATGGGCTTCTCTCAGATTATGCTCAATTATGAAAAGCAATTGGTAACATAACCCCCTCTCATACCTTTATTGCTTCAAGACACAGCAGACTATAAGCAAATCCCTCACTGCTTGCTCATGTAACATACCACAGCAATGTTGTCATTTTGAATGGCAGTCAAGGCATTAGAAAGGGAGTCCTGAAGTGAATGCAGAGTATGGGAGAGCACCTCTAATCTCTAGAATGTTGCTGTGAGACTGGCCTTGGAATATAACAATGCACCTTGGGCTGTCTGCTCTTGACAATGCCTCCCACCCTAGAACAGAGGTGTCCATGGTGACAGACACAAGTAATGGAGAGGTGAAATGGACTGGCCACAGTAAGGGTGGGTGTGTGAAGCCATCGCTGTAAATGCACTTTGCATCTTGGAAATGTCACTTGACTGGATAACAGGTATGGGGCTAACAGCAGAGACCGGTGAACCTTTTAGCTCATTCCCTCCAGTACAGTTCTTTTGAGTGTGTACCTTTAACTCCCAGTGGGTGTGGCTTGAACCTTTAAAAAATGAAGTTATCACCTTACAGTTCTAAATAATACTCATTAATAAAGGTCAAATATCAATACAATTGTGTTTGCCATCATGTATGCTTCAAGATAAAACATTCTGATACCTTGTATGTAGCATGGTTTTAAAATTATTAATACAAATATGAACAAGCAATATTTGACACCTAGCGGTGCAATAAGAGGTAAATGTAGAAATGCCTGGAGGTGCACTCAACTGTAATGAGTTAAAGTGCACTGTAGGAACATGATGTGGAATTTGCACTGGGCACCATGAAACAAGTCACTGACATCAAGCCTTGTCATTAGATAAGGTCCTTAGCAAATATGGAGATGCCATCAAAGTTGCCATTGGACCTGAAGCCATGGCATGGGCAAAACCCAGGTTTGGAGGGAGTGATTTCCTTACATTTAAACTGTGTCTCAGTAATTACACAAATACAGATGTGTTCCACATGCAGGAGAACTTCACAATTGGGAAATTTGTTGTTGAGATGTCTGGCATTTAGCAGAGCCACCTTCTTCTTCTTTCAGCTTTTCCCAGTTAGGGGTCGCCACAGTGGATCACCTGTCTGCTCATGATTGGCAGTGGAGTTTTACAGTGTCGTGTTGCCAGCCCGGCGCCCAACCTTCCACAGAAGGCAGGCACACACACACACACACTCTCACACACACACACACACACACACACACACACACACACACACACACACACACACACACACACGCACTCACACCTAGGGCCAATTTAGAGTGTCCAATCCACCTGCAGCATGTCTTTGGGATGTGGGAGGAAACCGGAGCACCCGGAGGAAACCCACGCGACCACAGGGAGGACATGCAGACTCCGCACAGAAGGCACCCCAGCCGAAGATCGAACCGGAGAACTTAGCAGAGCCACCTTAATGCAGGCTATCTTTTGGGAACTAAGTTGGACTGTTGAGTGTCTTGTTCCATGTTGACACACACACTGGATCCCTCTGGAATGACATCAACTATTTAACCAGTTTTGAAGCCAATTATCTTTTCTTTGTACCTAGACATCATTCTTGGAGAAGGAAGTATTCCACTTAGGACCAGTGCCTTGTGTGCATTTATCATATGCATGGAGAGAGTTCCAATATGTCCCTCTGCATGTCATAGTCATATTTGCCAGGTGAAAGGATCTTTAGAGCCTTTGTGATGTCAGAGATCCTGACACCTGAAAGACAAGTCACCATTATCTTAGCTGTGTCCAACCTAGTGAGCAGAGAATCTGTGCGCCCAATTATAGAGTCACCCATCACTAAAATATTTTTATTAGTACAATGGTTTGGAGTAACAGAACTGAAGTGATTTGACTCTTTGCTACAAGTTTGCCTGAAGGAGTTGAGGTGTTGGACTGAGACCTAGTCATTCTAGAGCTAGGAGAATTTGATAAAGGTTTTTCCGCAGCTCCAGTGTAAGACATTTTAAATGTGATTTTTGTTTAGATTGTGTGTGGAAATGTGTGCTGCTCAAATTTTTTTAAGAGGGAAGCCTCCAGAATAGTTAAATAAATGCATCACTCATGGATATAAGTATTTGTTTGGTAAAAGTTCATTATCCATGAATATACGGCAGTTGATATCACCTGGCCATGTAGTAACTAAGTGATAAGAGACTGGCAACAAAAGGGAAATAAGTGGGATGACCTTCCATTTCTGTCCAGAGATTTGGGGAATTTAATTAAGAAATACACAGAATTAACCATATATTAAACTACACGTGATGGCTTATATAGGGAGATTCGAATGGAGAGATGATAAAATTAACAAGCAAAGGAGAGTAGTATTGCTGGAATTTAATTCATCCTCATGTCTTGGTGAGTACCTTAAGGAGGTGGACCCTGTTCTTTTTACAAAATCTCATCAAGACAATACTGATACACAGACTGTATTTTTATTGCATATATCATGGACAGAAGTAGGTTAAATATAAAAGACTGCTGGGTGCACAAGTTCCAGGATAAAAAAAGTGCTCACTCCTAGTAGGTGCACTGGGGCCAGGACTGGAAAAAATGACACCGTAGAACCTTCAAGACACAGAAACATTCCTACAATGGGGGTAGGCCAGGCTCAATGAGAGGAAGCACCCCCCCCCCATTGTAGAAGGAAGTATTAGTCCACAAAAATCACAAAAACTGATAGGCCAAAAAAGAGCCATAAAGATGACACAGTAGATTATTGAGGATAAGAAAGAAATTATGTATCATTACTATAAAATTAGAGGAAAGAAAAATACATATACTAGAAAAACTGTCAAAAGCTTCAAATGCAAATTTATGTTTGTTAATACAATAGATTAAGAAAAACATTATATGAGACTAAGAAACCTGGAGCCATTTAGAAAAAGAAGCAACTGAAGAGAAGTGCGAAAATATAAATAACAAAATACAGAGATTTTTGAAAGGAAAAGAAATATGTACATGGGAAAGAAATAAAGATCTGGTATGGTACAATATTTATGCAACTGAGAAAGCCAAATGAATTAATACAAAAAAAAGCAGCCCCAACGATACTTGAAGAGAAATACAGGCAAAGGCACCCAGATATGGAAAATTTCACAGTATAGAAAATAATATCACAATGGGGGAAGTGGGGAACGTTGAACAGAAGATTGGTAAAATAGAAGTTAAAAAAATAGAAGATGAAGTTATGGAATACCTGTGAAGTGAAGGATTTAGTATAGAAAGTCTAACACAGGTTATATCACAGCATGATGGAATAATGAGTCTCCAAAGTAAGGAGAAACAGGAAGAGCAGGAGACATCTGAAGAAGAAATATAGACATGGGAAAGAAAAAGAGATTTAACATGGTTCAATATTTATGCAAAGGAGAAAGCAAAACTAATCAGTACAAAAAGAGCAGCACCAAAGATGTCTGAAGAGAAATACAGGCAAAGGCAACTGGATATGGAAAATGTTATAACACAAAAATAAGAAAACAAAGAGTGAAAGCAGAAAAGAAACTTAGTGATGGTGAAGGTAAAAAAACAGAAACTTAGGTTATGGATTACCTGCAAAGTGAAGGATTTAGTGTAGAAAATATAACTTTGATAATACCACAGCAGGATAGAATAATGGATCCCCAAAGTAAGGAGAAACTAGTGAAGCAGGAAACATCAGATCAGTTATCATACGAAGATACTTCTGAGCCTTCAGCAGAAAACCAGTACAAAAGTTCAGTTGGAGTTGCACAGCAAGAGAAGTAAGAGGAAATTGTGGCAACTCTGAAATAGTCAATGTTGTGGAGTGATAGGCTAGTGCGTTCCTGTGTGAAAAAGGATGAAACTGAAGACAATATGGCACAGGAAGATGCTCTGGAACTTTCTGTATAATGCCTGCAGGAAATGGAGAACAAAGACTGTGCCCTCAGTTAAATGATCTAAGGGAAGACTTGCTTCATTTAACAGAAATGGATAGACATATTAATATCAATGAAAGAAATAGTCTACAGAAAGTTAATAAGACCCAAAAAGTTAGAAATTTGATAAAACAAATGAACACAGTAATCAGGACTGTTCATAGAGATTCATGCAATACAATAGAAGTAAATATGATACATTACTGTGCAGTTAAATTAATAACAGATAAAGTCTTACCAAAAAAAAAAACCAAAAAAAAAAACAGGACAGTATGGGAAAGGAAGGGGAGAAATCAAATGCCATCATGGAAGTACTGAATATAGAAAAGTATAATGAAATTAAGAAGTGTCACTGTTAGAAGAATACAGAAGAGGGAATAGATCAACAAAAATATTCAGAAAGATAGACATGATAAAAGCAAAGTGCAGTATCGAAACAGATCAGGCTCTATCATACACTACTGCAAATAATAAACTAAAGATATCAGCACAGGCAGAAAAAACTTAAGAAGATATGCAGATAAACATAAAGGAAAATACAACAGAAACAATTTATTGATAACCCAAAAAAGTTTTATAGAGAATTGGGAACAAGACAAAAGGAATTGAAACACCACCTAAAAAAGAAGAAATAGATACATTTTTGAGAAGTACTTATGGAGATCCTGTGGAACATAACAAAGATGCTAAATGGATAGAAGAAGTAAAAAAAAGATAAGAAGCTCAAATGTACAGGACATGGAATGGGAGGAAGTAACAGCCATAGAAATTGAAACAAAATTAAGAAACACTCCTAATTGGAAAACCCTGGGCCCAGATGCAGTACCTAACTTCTGGGTAAAAGTATCAATATCTTTACATGAAGATTTAAACATGAGTAAGAACTATGTATATGTGCACCCCAAACAGATACCAACCTAGTTAACAACAGGAAAAACAATACTCTTCCTTAAGAGCAAAACTGCAAGCTATCCTAAAAACTATAGACCAATAACTTGCCTTCCGTTGACGTATAAACTATACACTGCAATTGATGCCAACAAAGAAGAATACTCAATCATGGCAATATGTAGAACAAAAGTGTATCAAAAGAAAGTCATACAGAACAAAGGATCATTTGTTGTTAAATAAAGTCAGATGGAGAACTGTAAAGAGGGAAAGAATCCAAGTATGGCATGGACAGACTACAAAAAGCATTTGACATTACCCACATTCATGGATAAAAGAGTGCTTCAAAATGTATAGGATACACCCTACACTGATCGATTACATTACAGCGACCATAAAACAGTGGCAAACCACTTTGTAGTTAAGCCATGACAAAGGACAAATTATTATTCCAGGGATAAAAATTCAAAGGGGGATATTTCAGGGTGACTCTTTGTCACCACTGCTCCTTTGCATTGGCATTAATTTGTCTACTTAACAGATTAGGTCCTGACTACAATTTGGCTCCCAGAAAAAAAACAAAGCATAAATATTTCACATCGTCTTTTTGTGGAGGATTTAAAACTGTATAGTTCAATAGATGAAGAACTGAAAGCACAACTGCAAGTGGTCAAAACTTTCTTAGATGATATAAGAATGTTGTTTAGTCTTCATAAATGTGCAAAAACAGCCTTTAAAGCAAGAAATCTGTAGCACCAAGAAAATATCAATCTGCGATAGGAATGTGATATAAAAGAACTTGAGCAAGAGGGGATATATAAATGTTTGGGAATTGATTAAGGACTAACAAAACACGAACAAATGTGAGTAAAACTTAGAAAGGAATATTTTAGAAGATTAAAATTAATACTGAAAACAGTTCTAACAGCTAGGAACAAAGTCCAGGCTATAAACCAATTTGAACTTCCTGTCCTATCTTACAGTTTTAGAGTGAGTGACTTGCCACAAAAGGTACTGGATCAGTTGGACAGGAAAGCAAGAAAAATGCTTCATGCTTATCAAATGATTTATAAAAATCATTGTATACCAAGATTATATATTACTGTTCTGAAGAAGGTATGGGCTTCCTCAAAACTGATTACATGTACAGTTCTGGAATCGTAGGACTGCGTACATATCTGTTGATCTCACAAGATCCAAATATAGTGAGTTTTAAAACACAAGGAGAGTAAGTCTAAGATGACTTTCCTGCTTACTTTAGCAGAAGCATATCAGTGTTAAGCAGGAATGGAAATCAAACCAGAAATAGATAAAAATCAGGAAGCAACTGAATGTGCTAAAAAACAAAAGAAAGACTATAAGTTGAAGGGTTAGATGAAAAGGTAAGAAATGTGGAAAATGCATAAACATAGCTGCAAATACAGAAAACTCTTGGAACAACCTCATGTCGATCAGGATTGAACATAGGAATGGTTAAGGAGAGTGCATTTAAACCAAAATGAAAGGTTAATATTTTTGGCCCAGGATACTGGACTACATACCCATTGGTTTACAAAGTCCATTGAACATATGGTAGAAACAAACAAATGCAGATTATGTAAAACAGGAATTACAGTTGCGTACACCTACCATAAATGTAGATGTTCGAGTGTATTCACTGTTGCAGTCATCACTTGTGGGTTATCCCTGCTGGGTAGCCCTTGGCCAGTCCGAATACAAGAGTAAAGAATATCCCTCCTGTGTCAGCTGAAAGTCATCAAGGGTATAAAGCAAGGCAGCTGGCACCACTAAATCAGTTTTTCTTGCCCCAACCTATAGGAGCCCTACCCAGAGGGCCTGAGGAAGGCCAAACTGTGGGGTGCCTATAGACATAAATTGGCATGAAGGATACAGAAAAAGAAATAGAGGGGGAAGGAGGGAGGGAAAACAGGGCTGCAATAGTGAATACACTCAAACATCTACATTTATGTAAGTGTACACAACTGTACTATGTTCTTCATGCTTCACTGTTGCAGTTATCGCTTGTGGGAAGATTCCCAAAGCTGAAGGTAGGGTGGAAGGTGGGAAGGTAGGGAATGGAAAAACAGGCTTGTACTGTTCTAAGTAGAAACCAACATGCCCTGCAGGACAGCAGAAGCAAAGCCTGCCTGGGATTTGGAGTAAAGAGGCAATTGGTAGTATTTGATGAAGGTGTGAACAGAAGTCCAAGTGGCAGCTTCTAGGATGTCCTTGGTAGGAATGCCCCTGAGGAAAGCAGTGGAAGTAGATGCTGCCCTAGTGGAATGGATTTGGACAGACTTGGCAGGTATTTTTCCATGGGAGTGGTAGCAGAATTGAATACAGTGGGATATCTATTTTGAAATGGTCTGCTTGGAAATAGGTTTCCCCTCTGCCCCTGGGGTGAAGCTGACCAGCAACTGGTCAGTCTTTCTGAGAGACTTGGTCCTATCCAGATAGTATCTAAGTTGTCTGTATACATCCAGTGAATGAAGGATTCTTTCCCCCTATTTTGAAAGTTAGGAAAGAAGGTGGGAAGATGGATAGCCTGATTAAATGTCACGTCAGATACCACCTTAGGCATAAAGGAGGGGTTAGTTCTAAGAGACACCCTGTCTGCATGGAAGATAATAAAGGGTCCAATGGCCATGAGGGCTTGCAGCTCGGAATCTCTCCTGGCTGATGTTATGGCCAGCAGGAAGGCAGTCTTCCAAGAGAGGTGTTTCAGTTCTGCTAAAGCAGCTGGTTCAAAAGGGAGTAAGGTAAATTTTCCCAAGACATAGTTCAGGTCCCACACAGGGGTGGGTGGCCTTCTGGGTGGTCTGATGTGTGATACCCCTCTAAGGAATTGTTTTAACAGGTGGTGGGAGAACAAAGGTTGCTTTGTATGGGAATGGGCAGAGACAGCTGAGGCATGAATTTTGATGGAAGAGTAAGAAAATCCTTTTTGCACTAGCTCCGCCAGGTAGTCTAGAATCAAAGTGAGGGAGAGTGGCAAGGGATCTGATTTTATCCTTAGCTTGGCACCAGGCATTAAATCTTTTCCATTTTGCAGAGTGGGATTTCCTGGTGATGAGCCTCCTGGCCTCCCTAATGATATCCAGGACCTGCGTGCTCAACGGTGGCCTGGTATCCACCTCTGGGGTATAAGCCATGCGGATAGGCTGAGAGTTTGCAGACTGGGATGCAGTACTGAATCTTTTTCTTGGGTTAGTAGTCCTTCTGTGAGAGGTAGGTTCCTGGGCGGCTCCTTGGTCATGCTGAGTAGCAAGGGGCACCAATGCTGCCTGGGCCAATTTGGAGCAATGAGTATAGTTCTTGGCCCTTCCTCCCTGATCTTTAGCCGTACCCTTGGGATCATTGGCAAGGGGGGAAGGCATAAACAAACAGGTTGCCCCAGTGAGGCATAGACAAACAGGTTGCCCTAGTGGAAGGAGAGTGCATCCACCTTCCAAGCTCCTGGGTGGAACTCCCTGGTGCAGAACTGGTCCAACTGTCTGTTCTCTATGGATGCGAAGAGGTCTACCTCTGGAGTCCCCCATATTTGGGTGATGTTGAGGAAGGTCTCACTCTGAAGCTGCCATTCGTGGGGGTCCAGGATACTTCTGCTGAGGTGGTCTGCTAGTGTGTTGTGCTCCCCTGGGATGTACTGGGCTATAAGATGTAGGCCCATCAAAGAGGCAGTCTGCCAGAGTAACATGGCTAGATGACAAAGGGGGTAGGAGTGTGTTCCCCCCCGCTTGTTGATGTACCACATGACTGTGGTATTGTCTGTTTTCATGAGGAGCACCCCTACTTTTAGGTGGTTCTTGAAGGCTGTGATAGTCCTGAGCACCGCCATCATTTCCTTCAGGTTTTTGTGGAGGTCTAGGTCCCTGAGATCCCAGGTGCCTTGGGTGCACAGGTCCTCTAAGTGGGCCTCCCAGGCCACATCTGAGGCATCTGTGGTGATGGTCTGGCCATGGGGATGAATGAAAAATGGTAGGCCCTTGTTCAGGGTACAGACTTCTGCCCACCATATAAGTTCCTCCTTTAAGCAGGGAATCAGAGGTAGTTGTAGCTCCAGTGACTGAGCGTGTTGGCACCATAGGTTCTTTAGGTACCATTGCAGTTTTCTCATGTATAGTCTGGCCAAGGGCACCAACAGGATGCAGGATGCCATGTACCCCAGAGCTTGCAGGAACTTCCTTCTGTGAGATGTGTCCTGTGAGCTAACTGGGTGAAGTACTGGGGTATTAAAACTGTTTTTCTGGAGAGAGGAAGGCTCTTCAGGTGGGTGCGTCCAGGAGAGCTGCCAAGAAGGTGATCTGTCTTGTGGGCTGGAAATGGGATTTTTCCTTGTTGATGGTAAATCCCAGAGAGGTAAGGAGGGTTTGGAAAAAGTTGAGGCCCTGCAGGAGCTTTTCTCTGCTGTCTGCCTGGATGAGACATTCATCCAGATAGGGGTAAATTTGCATGTTTTTCTGCCTGCAGAAGGCAAAAATTAGAGGCCAGGCATTTGGTGAAAACCTGGGAGCAGTAGATAAGCCAAAGGGCAGAGCAGTGAACTGAAAGTATTTTGAGCTTGCCCTGAAGCAAAGGAACCTTCTACAGGATTCCCTTATAGGGATATGGAGGTAGGGATCCTTCATATCTAGGGTGACTAGCCAGGCATTTGGAGTCAGCATAGGTAAGAGTTTTTGAAGTGTAAGCATTCTGAATGTTGGCACTAGTAGGGAAAGGTTTAGTGTGGATAGATATAGAAAAGGGCACAAAGTGCCCTCTTTCCTGGTACCAGGAACAATCTTGAATAAACCCATTTTCTGGCTTGTTCCTGAGGTACAGGTTCAACTGCTCCTTTAGCACAGAGTTTCTGAATTTGTCAGAGGGCCTCTGATTGCTGATTTGCTGGAATGTCTGGGTACCCTGTTATACTTGGGTTCTCTTTGAATGAGAATCTGTATCCTTGGGAAATGATTTTTAGGACCCACTGATCTGCTGTGATGGTTTGCCAGTTGTCTCTGAAAAGGGATAGCCTTCCTCCTAACCTGTGTGTGTGTGTGGGGGCAGAGTCGTTGTGAGTCCTTAGGGTAGGGAGTGGACTTAGAACTTCATGCCCTGGGATTTGTAGTGGTGCATTGTCTGGGCCTCTGCTGGCCTTGTAGCTGCTGCCTGGGGGGCCTACCTCTACGCCTTTTCCTTTGCACAGGCTTGGTTTGGGAAGGGAAGTAGCGTTTGGTGGGAAAGTTCCTGCTGAATCTGGGAGGTTGCACCTGGAGGAAATATATTACTGTCTGCATTGATTTGGCCTTATCCTCCATTTTTTTAATCACCTCCTCAGCCTTAGATCCAAACAAGCGGCCCTTATCTAGGGGGGCATCTAGGAGTTTGGATTTAACATGATCAGGCAGAGGCTGCTCTTTCAGCCATGCATGCTTCCTACTGACTGACCTAGAAACAGCAGCCCTGCTAAGAGGCTTCTAGGACATCGAATCCACAGTGTAGGGAATGCTTTGCCACTTGAGAGCTGGAGTGTAAGAGCTCTCCCAGTTCTCTGGTGGTAGTACTGTCTGGTAAGGAGAACATTTTCTGCTTTAATAGTTCCAGCGTGTGCTGTTGATATTTAAGCATATGGAACTGGCAGTTAAGAGCTCTGATAGCTAAGGTAGCAGAGGTATATACCTTTTTACCTCATCAGCCTAGGGCTCTGCTATCCTTGTCAGAAGGTATTGGATTTTTGGAGGAAATGGCCCTAGCCCCTTTGGGCCCCTGGGTGATGACCTCTGGGTCAGCTGCAGGGTTCTTGAATAAATATTTGTGGGTATCTGGCACCCTGTAATATTGGTCAGGCTTTCTGGGTGCAGGAGGTAGGGCAACAGACGTGAGGCTAAACTCCATAAATACATCCTCTACCACATCCAAAATGGGAGGAATGGCTAAATGTTTATGCTGGGGTAGGTCCAGAAACTCTGTCAGACTGGGGGTAGTCCTGAGCTTCCCTGAGGGTATGTAAGGTCTCCCCAAATGAGAGGTCCTTGGGGGGGATGCAGATGGGATGGATTCCTCTGCATCAGAATCCTCAAAGGTAGTAAGGGGCTGCTGTTCATTGTCTGAGTCCAGAAAGTCTGATTCCTCAGTGTCAGGCTCTGACAGCATCTCTGGGGAAAGGTCCCTTTTTCTTTTGTCTGGGGTAGTCTGATTACATCTGATGAGTGTGATTAGATCCTCAGCCATCTTAAGTAGCAGCTGTGACTGAGCAGGCTGGGCATGAGGAAGAGAGTGACTGGGAATCGTGGAATGAGTTTTTCTAGGAGTGGCCTTGCTTTTACGCCTCAGTGTTTCGATGGACCTGGGTGCAGTTGAGGCTGGCAGCGTGGCCATCAGTCTTTGCCTGACATTGGTTATCTAAAAGCCCTCCTCAGAAGCCGGTGCCTGCAGAGCAGCTCTAGACCCAACCACGGGGCTGACAACCGAAATTTCAGCAGGGATAGCCTGATCTGGTGGTATACCAGACTCCGAATGGGTCTTGGTAGAGGCCTGCGGTGGCTGTGCAGCTGTCGTCAGGGGCTATGTAGGCGCCTCACTGAAGTCCGCTGTGCTAGTGGCTGACTTCAGGTTAGAGTCATCTGTAGGCCTAACCTTATGCGGTCTGTCCCTTTCTTTGTCTTTTTTTTTTTTTTGGGAATATCCACTGAAGGCTGACTGACAGATGCCATTTTGTACTGAGAAGGACTCTCCTTAAAATGTTTTGCTACAAATTCATCTCTAAGATGGATGGTCCTTGTGTTAAATAGATGGTCCTTGTGTTAAATAAAGTGCAGAACCGACATCCATGGACGTCGTGGTCTGGGCCTGAACAAGTTACACACAGGTTACGAACGTCTCGGTGTGGTATTTGTTTTCCATAGCAGAGACAATTATTTACTTTTTTGGACATCAGTTAGTGCAAGAAAAAGATCCCCAATGGGGTACTTAGCTTTAGTCGCTTTTCTTCTTCACTCTGGCAATGGCTGATCGATATACACACAAACTGCTTCTGCTTTGGGCTCCACAGCAAGAAAGACTGATGTAATGGCGTCGGCTGCCTTGCTTTATACCCCTGACAACCTGACGTCAGTCCCTGGCGACCTGCAGCCAACGCAGGAAGGATACTCTTTACTCTGGTATTCAGGCCGGCCGAGGCCTACCTAGCAGAGATAACCCACAATTGATGACTTCAATAGTGAAACACGAAGAACATCTGGAAACAGTCGCACATCTTTTTGCTGGTTGTGATACACTAGTGTCAGAAGGACTGTATACTAAAAGGCATAACAATGTGGCAAGAGTGTTGCGTTGGAGATTGTGCAAACATTATAATATAGAAACAGCTGAGAAGAATTTCAAACATAAGCCACAAAGAATTACAGAAAATGATGTTTATATCACATGGGATCACCTATTACCAACAGTTCAAAAAATAGATGTAAGAAAACCAGCTACAGCAGTACATGAAAAGAAGACAAAAGTAGCACTGATCACTGATCATTGACATTGCTACACCCAGTGACTACAGTGTCTTGTGTACAGAGAAACACAAAGTCATAAAATACCAGGATTTACAGGCAGAAATGACAGCAATGTGGAAAAAGGATACCAAGATAGTTCTAATAGTAGTAGGAGTAATAGGTCTTGCAAAAAAGAATTTACAATTGTATTTAGATATGTTACTGACACGTAACATGTGTGGGGTTGGGAGGGTGGCCTAATGGTTAAGGTGTTTGCCTTGCAAGCACAAGGTGCAGGGTTTGAGTCTCACAAGGGATAATTGGCTAGGCTTAACATGGCTCGCAAGGGCAGTTAGCTTAGTACTAATATATGAACCTATGAACTTCATATGAATTGCAGGAGGAGTTAATTCTGGGCACATTGCGGGTGCTGCAAAAAGCTCTTCTGGCTAACAAAGATTGAAACAACACTAATTTTATGAACTTAAATCATACTTTAACTTAGGAATGTGGTCCATCCTGTCATAGTATTAGACACCCAAAAGATTTGGAGAAATTAAAAACAAGGATGTAACTAAATGGGTTATCTTATGGAGGGATACTCTGGCTCACACAGAATAATTTTATATACCTAAGTGAGACAGTTTTAGGGGGAAAGCACACACTGAATTGTTAAAAAGTGAAAAGAAAACATTATATTTATGAAACGGTTATGGTTTGCACTGCTCTGTGCAAACAATGAGACCTTACTGGCCAAGATGGCAAGTTATGAGCAGCATGGATCAGCTACAGACTGATTGAAAAATTAGACAATAAACCAAGTGCACACTGTGGCTCATCACAGTTATAGCATTTGTAAGTTCCACTAGTAACACTGACTACACAAGGTCTGGGAGAAGGAAGAAATACAAGTGCAGATATAAGTCGAGCATAGCTATCAACTGTCCAGGTTTTCACCTCATATTTTTCTGCTGTTCCTAGTACAATTTTTGCTTTTCTGACAAATCACTGGAGACTGACATTACTAAATAATGACAGACATTTAAGTTTCAAACTTCACATCCTTCAGAAAATACATGCAAATGCTAAACATGTTGTTCTAGAAACTGTTTTTAAGTTTATAGGAGTAATGATTTTGGAACTTTGTCCCTCATTATTTTTGGCTTTATCCAGACTTCTTGAGTTAAGAGGTAGAGAGGAATGAATCAAGATGCCAACATCTGCACAATGCAAGTTGTGGCAGTGTGGCACTAGGCATTTCAGTATGCTAAACCAAGATAAAATGCCTTATTTGTAGTAATGAAAATCATCAAAAGCAAGCAAAAGTCAGTTAGACACATGGTCTAGGACAGGGGTCTGTAACCCTCACTATCAAAAGAGCCATTTTGGCCTTTCTCCTACCACGTAAAATTCATCTGGAGCCACAAAACATATTTGACCTGTAAAATGAAGATAACACAGAGTATTAAGTTTTATATATAGTTATTATACTATATATAAAAGAACTAAGAATATAAGAGCAATATTTAAAATCTGTCCCTATTTTTGTTCCTTTGTTAAGATTTTTATTGGGATCGCTTGATTGCTGTCAGAGTGTGTGTGTGTGTGTGTGTGTGTGTGTGTGTGTGTGTGTGTGTGTGTGTGTGTGTGTGTGTGTGCGTGTGTGTGTGTGTCATACCTTTCAACCTCATAGAGTAAGAAATCTGGACAAAGCCCTAAATAATGGGAAGACAAAGGCCCAAAAATAGGAACACTTTTTAAATATTGCTGTTACAAAATTCAAAAGTTGACAGAACAGGTTTTGCATTAGCATGAATTTTCTGAAGGGTATGAAGTCTGAAGCTCAAATGTCTGTCTATGTTTTCTGACTTCAGCCCTAAATAATTTGCCAATGATTTGCCAGAAAAACAGAATTTTATGAGAAATAGACCAAAAATCAGGACGTTCTGCAAAAATCTGTACAGTTGACAGGTAAGTGTGTGTGTGTGTGTGTGTGTGTGTGTGTGTGTGTGTGTGAGATAAATGCATGTTAACAGAAACAGCGTTATTCAAGCAAGTTTCTAAGTTTATAAGAGCAATATTTAAAATCTGCCCCTATTTTTCTTCCTTTGATCCCCCTTTATTTGTGGCTCTTTTCAAGTTTCTTGTGGTTAAAAGTTTCAGAGGTATGATGGAGAGGTACGGAAACCTTTCAGGAGATGCTGATGCTGCCAAGGAATTGCTCGATCACTCTCAATGTGTGTGTGGAATGCATGGTAAAAGAAACCATGTTATTCTAGCAAGTTTCTAAGTTTATAAGAGCAATATTTAAAATCAATCACTCAATCGCTCTGTGTGTATGTGTGTGTAGTGCAGCAGAGTGGCCATTATTTTTCAAAGCTATAGGGAGCCACTGCAGAGGGGGAGGAAGAGTTGCATGTGGCTCCAGAGTCACAGGTTGCAGAGCCCTGGTCTAGGCTTCAGTGGCAGAGTCAGATTTGGTTTGGAATGGTCACAATCTATGGCCTTATTTAAAGCAAAGGAAGATGGCAAGTAAAAGCCTTATTTATATCAACAAAAATAGCAAGAAAAAACTCAGCAGAGTACACTAACCAATAGCAAACACTATAATTTTAGCTCAACAGCAAGCATAAGCCTAGAACTAGTTTATTTTTCTCTTCTGCCACCAGGAAAAAGAATAAATTCACAACAAGGTCACTAAATGTGACTATTGGTCTAGCTCCTCAAGATGTTTTAGGCAGAGTTTACAGCAAATATTAATACTTGAATTTTCCTCAGCTTGTATTGTACAATAGAATCACTGACAACTGAACTGAGCTGAGTGTCTCTGAAACTCTTGGGCATTTTATTCTTTTGCATGAAACAAGTAATCTTTTTAAAACAAATGGGATGTGGAGTGTTGCAGTATTTAGCATTGCTGCCTCACAACACGTCATTAGCTAGGTCGGTTCCAGGCTGGGATAACCTCTGGGCACAGCTGCATCTGTTTCCTGTATCTATGTGAATTTTCACTAAGGACTCTGGTATCTACGAATACAGAATAAGGCAGTGTTCAAAACTGGCTATAGTTCTGTGCAGGTGTGTGGCTTATGATGGTTTGGCATCCCATCCAAGATTGTTTACTGTTTTTACACACAGCTGCTTGCCGAGGTAGGGTCAACCTCCCCACCGCCATGCATGTATGGTGGTTATTCCTAGCACACCCACAAAGTTTTTTTTAGAAGACAAAGCAGTTTATTTCTCAGCTTTTTTAATTTGAAACAGTCTGAGCCTCCCTTAAAACTTTCTGAAATAAATCATGAATTAAGAGTCTTACAATTATTAAGTCACTGCTTACATGATGAAACAAACCATTTGTAACCTGAATGTTAGAAATCAGGAAATTAACACAAAAAGGGGGGTTTCCCAGGTGCCCATTTGTGTTCTCTGCTGGTTAGACTAACAAATTCTAAGGGCAGCTGTTTGGTCGGATGTTAAGACTTATGAGGTAACATACTTTCAGCTATAAGGCATCTAATAGTAGTGATGCATTCTCTTAGTCAGAATTTCCTGCAACTGGATGCTATATTTTTTTACATTTTCCTTTTCACTGACTATAGTTTCAGCACATTACAATACAAACAGCTTTAGAGTGGGTCACTACATCTGCATCTAACCAAACTGGTCATATGATACTCTGACGTGCCCTCTCTCTCTCTGTCACACAACACACACACACACACACTTCCACTGAGTGAACTCTGCAGCTGTGTAGTTTTTCATCTCTCCTGAGGCTGAGAGCCTTGGGTATCAGAATCACTGTGTACTGTTCTTCCTTAAGCAAGTTGTTCCATTGAAAGAACACATCAGTTTCCACTAAGAAATGCAAAATATTATATGTTTGCTGTGAACATAATGGCAGTAAGGCACACAAATGGCTATATAAAACTACTGGCGGTAGTTAAAATATAAGACTGCATGCATGTAGCACTAAGAGACAATACAGTAAACTTCTAAATGTAGTAACTCAGGATCCTCACCTACAAAATGCATCTTAGTGATTCCATGTATAAAAGCACAGACAACCTTATCTTCTTGAAATGTTATTTTCCTTCATGCAGCTCTCAGTTGTTCATATCTCAGTCCCCATTAAGGCATTATGATTTTATTTTGAAAACTGCAACAAGTATCATCACAGCATTCAACTTAAACACACACATACTTAGACTGTTATTGTATACACCCTTATGGATTTCCAAGCAGAGTTGCACTGAAATTGATATTTACATTTTTTAAAGGAAGATGCATAGAATTTTTAGATATAATGTATGACATCTTGGCAAAGAAAATTTGTCGACCACTACTGTATTCCGCATATTCTGTACAAATTAAGAACAGCACACACATGGAACACTTTAGCAATAAGGAAGTAGCAGAGCTGCACACCATCTAAGACAAAAACGTGGTCAACAGCTCCATATGTTTCCTAAAGAAAACACATATATATCAAGAGTATACTGATTATTACAATAAAATATAATTCACGGATACTGAGGTAAAACTGAATCCAGATTATGTGCCTGATACAGACTTGAAGAGGAAATACTGTACTACAATAACGTTTGTGCACTTTGGTAGTCAACATCTGAACTACTTATTAGACTTTACAGAAACTCTCAGTTAACTGGCACCCATGGGGATTGGTAGATGCCAGATAACTGTAGTTTCTGGTTGCTTGTGAGTTACTATTTAAAAATGGGCCTGATTAATACTGTACCCTATACTATTTGTTTGGTTTGACTTGTTCTCAGGTTGGGGAGACAGAAAATTTATTCCTATCTTATTTTTTAAAACTCTTAAAACTCTAAAAATGTAAGATATGTTTGTGTACGTGTGTGTGTGTGTGGGGGGGGGGGGCAGAAAGTGCAACACATGAAAATTGTATTGTATTACTTCGATTTTTTTTTCCCGATTGCTTGAGTTCTGGTTAACTGAGAGTTTACTGTACTCGAGTAAGTAATCTGCTGAAACATGATACAGAACAAAAAACGAACACTGGTGCCATACCTTTCAACCTCTTAGCCCAAGAAATCTGGACAAAAGGCAAAATAATGGGGGGGACAAAGGCCCAAAAATAGGGACAAAATTTAAATGTTGTTATAAGGTTAGAAAGTTGTTAGAGCAACAGGTTTTGCATTAGCATACATCTTCTAAACGATATGAAATCTGAAACTCAAATGTCTGCCATTATTTAGTGACTTCAATTCTTAATGATTTTCCAAAAAAAAAAAAACATTTTTGAGGAACAGACCAAAAATATGAGGCAAAAATCTGGGCATCCTGTGAAAATCTGGACAGTTGAGAGGTATGACTGGTGCTGAAGTGTGAAAACTTAAGCTAGCACTTACATGTAGTTTATTCACAGAAATAGTCTGTGGCGTTAAAAGTCCACCCACAGTAACTCATATGAAGTGACAGAACATTCTAAGTGGCAAAACACGACCTATTCAGTATTCAAATAAGGAGAAAAAGAAATTAGATGTAAAACAAAAACTAGAACTAATCATTAAAGATTATAGAAAAAATTCCCGTCAGGCAATAGCATTTGACAAAGTTTATAAAAATATAGCAGGACCTATCATGGCTGTCAGACAAACTCTTGAGAGCTTGGACCATTCCCTCTGTATGTCAGTGTAACTTATAAAAGATGGCTTGGATTTATGAAAAAGTAGTTATTACTTTTATTAAAAGTATACCATTGAAACAATAATTAAGAAGCTGCACTTTTGGTGTGATTACTGTGTTAATTTTGAATGTATCAAGCAAATTTAATACAGTCGATGCTGATTAAATGCTCTCTGTACAATATCTGAATTACAGCACTTTATCTGTTGTTCATTTAGTTGCATGCTGTCATTCAGCACTTTATGTTGGCTAAACCACTCATCCTACAAAGGTTAGGATCACTGATTCATTAAAATTGTACTGTGCAAACATAAAATTCAACAGAGGCATGCAAAATTTAACTTTTAAAGCTATTGAAAAAGTAGTTACTGGTCCAGGTAAACAGATTGCAAAAAACACTGCTTCAGCAAGAATCATGCATCACATGTTAAGATAAAATCATGCATGCAACTAGAATGTCATGGTTAAGTCCTCTGGTTGAAACACAAAACCAGACTTAATCCATTTAGACGGCACAATAAACCAGATCCCATCTGCCTTAGTTGGTGGCACTTAAGATGGATGTTACACTTATCAAAGAAGTTCAAGTTTGGCCATCAGACATTCTAAAAGCACAAAAGAATCATCTTAAAATCAAAGGGTTCATACCTGCTGCTGAAGTAGAGATGAATAACACGAGCAAAAATAAGATACAATTATCAGCAAAGGTGAAAGTTTTTATTGCACTAAGCTATACCACAATTTAGTCACTAGTAAATCAATTCTGTGCTTAAGCTGGTGGCATTTTGTGCCTTTTCATTCTGAGTAACATAGTGGAATGTTTTGTTGCAAAAGGCAATGCAAAAAAAAAAAAAAAAAAATCAGTGGGAAAAAACCTAGTCAACAGAGGTCACCCTAGTTCATAATGCTTGGGATTACTGACCCATGGACAAGATAGTGAGTGGATTATTTGCAAAGTATGTTCTGCCTGCTACATACCCTGTTTTTGAGACCTCGGGTTGACATGCGTACCTTAATGGCTAAATCAAGTAACTTCTATAACTAGTTTAATACTAGACTTCAAATGGCACTAACTTGCAATACTTTCGAAGATGAGTTTTGATTTGTTTTGTTCAAGATGTGGCAAGTTTTGTCATCTGAGAGGCTTGTTTTCAGAAAGGTTGATGCTTGTTAAAATATTCATTTGACAAAGACAAATTAGTTACAGTCTATATACCATTTGTAGATTTTACTAGCTGAAAAGGTATCAAAGGAGAACTTGTCTGTTCCCATGCTTCTACTTCAATGACAGCATTCCAGTTAGTATATGATAACACGGCTAGGTCTCAGAAAGAGACTGATGGAGGACAACATATGGTGAAGTAAAACGGGGTTAGATTAGTGGCCTGGATGTTACAGGAGATAGTGAGGGAGGGATAGGAGTGAGCTGCTGATGTTGGCTCAAATATTCTAAGAGGATGTTTTCACAGTCCTACTGCAAAACCTCCATCTTGTGGAAGAAGAGGTACTGCAACTCTTTTTGGTCCCCATTCCTACAGAGCACTCAAGCCCCCATCTTCCATTTGGCCCACTAATTCATTCCAGCACTGTATGACACAGGGAGATGGACACGAGTACATACAAGATAACTACTATCCAAAAGGGCTTAGCATAGACATCACCATAAAGATGGATAATGTTCCAATTATCTTCACCTTCACCTGCCCCTGCTGGCTGGAAAGCATGAAACAGTGCTTACTATACTAGACAAGATGTGACTGTGTATATTTCTGCACACCCAAGATGTCCAGCTAGAGTGGGTAAGCACTTGGTGGGCTCCTCCTCTCTGACCTTCAAGTTGTCTTGTCAAAAATTCCAGTAGTAGAAATACTACCTCGTCTCCTTTGAAAAGCTGTAGGACTGATAAAATATTTCTACTGACATGACTTCACTGAAAAATTTTAGAGAAAGAGGAGACATCCAAGATGGCTGTACACTGAGTACCAGCTTAATTCTAGATCTCCCAGTGTGAAAGCAGAAACTCAGCAGAGAAGGACAGTAGATTTTTGTGTTTCTGGGTAAACTTCAGTAACTGGCTAGTAAGTGCACTGCCTGGATGCCAGGAAAAAGAAACACAGAGGACCTGAAAGAAAATCAGCTACAAAAGGAGAGGAAAAACACTGACTGGTAAAAGTTCTGGAGCTGTTCAGCACAAAGCAGTGCAACCTCCAGACATGACATCCAGTAGCCTAGAGGAAAGTATAAGACAACTGAACATAGACCTGGTTAAAATAAACAAAACAGTGATGGAGTATATCAACTCAAACAACAAAAGGCTGTAAAAATTGAAGAAACTTTAAAAAGATAATCAGATGAGTGATAAAACTGCAAAAATCAGAGGTCAAAATGAAGAAAAGGCTGGCTGAATATGAGACTGCTCAAGAAGAGAAGTTTAAAAAAAATAACAGAATTAAAGGGCAGAGCATGTAAGGAAAATCTGAGATTTTCAGCTGTACCAGAGAAGCTGGAAGGAACAGACTGTATTAACTTTTTGAAAGCACAAATAAGTAACTGGACTGGTATTCCACAGGAGGAGTTGTGACTTGTAAGTTGAAAAGGCATATCATGTGTATGCTCCAAACTTGGCTATGAGAAAACAACCTACACTATTAGTAGTAAAAATGAAATTCTACCAGCTGAAGCAGTTGATTCTGACAAAACTGTGGCAAAGGACAAAGTACTAAAAGTGGGAGACAGCAGAGTGTTTTTGGAGAATGATTACAAACTGTGTACCAAGCAGAAGAGTAGTAAATTTATTCCACTATTCAGGGAATGTCGAGAAGCAGGTGTGAGATTCAAACTGCTGTACTCCAATATCTTCAAGATGCTCTTCGCTGGAGGGACAAAATCATTTTTTGATGAAATACATGCTTAGCACGAAAGACAAAAGTTTGTCCAATAAAAAGTGAGCTATGAACAGAAGGAGATCCTACTTCTTGTTCTTCTGGTAATAGAGACCACAGATTGACTGTGCCAGTAAAACCTTCTCCAGTGTTTCAATGGAAAATGATGAAGAAGGAAGTGAGCACAAGAGTTGACTAGAAGAATCCAGAGAACATTGGAAATTAAATATAAAACCACAGTAAATGATGGATAAGGACAAAAAACACCAGCCAGTAAACCAAAAAAGATTTATTTCTCTCTCTCTCTCACTCTGACGTTTCGGCTACACAAACCTTCAAGAAATACAACTATACACACAGAAACACCTGCCTAAAATACACACAGTAATTGAATAGTTACATCTTAATTATACATCAATAAAACAATCAGATAACATATCTCCAGTTACATTCCATATTTAACCCTCTAGGGGCTAAAGTATCATACTTTAAAATATAAACAGATTCCTTAAAAAGTAACCTGCTTATGATACTTTCAGTATCGTATAGTGAAACATTTATTTTTTCCAAGACAGTTCCTACTAAACCTTCACTTCTCCTTAAATGTACTTTACAAAAATAAGAAGTCCAGATAAAGAAGCTGGATTTGTCACACTCACTCAATTGCTCACAGTATGAGTCCAGGCTCAAGTAATGTCAAGCAGAATCAACATTTAATGAGTCAACAGGCAACACGTAGATAATCCATAGAGTACAAAGGATAAGCTCTTTTGTCTAGCAGGTCACGACTTGTCATGACATGTTAAATGAATACAATTAACTAAATATGCAACAGTACATATAAAATTAGCACAAGAACCCCTGTGTTAAAATCCTTGTACAATAAATAATGTCATAAAAATATGTATATAATATATAAATATATGTTTATTAATTAAAAATGTATTATATTTTATTTTATGTTTATATTTATAGAGAAAGTATCTAGAGGAGGGCTTTTGTTACCTCTCAATAGCTTTTAATTTCAGTAAGGAGCTGATGGAGATATTTTGATTCAAACCTGGCCAGTTGTCTGCATTTAGCCGCAACTGCCAGTATAGCTCCCTTTTTTCTAACAGTAGTGACCAAGCCCCTCCTCTTATGCCTGTACTAATGCTATCTATGATAAAAAATTAAAAATTGTGGTTAGCATTCTCCATAATGTTTGCTTAAGGCGTTAGTATGTTTTTTATTGTTTATATCACATAGGTGCTCATATATGTGGTTCCTTAGCTTGCAGTCTGTTTTACCAACATAGTAACAAGAACAGATAGTACACATGGCACAATACATGACTTTATCGGAACAACAATTGTACTTACTATGAATCTTAATTTCCATGTTAACAAAAAATGAGTTATCCTCCTTTACATGCTTGCAGTAGTTACACATCCCCCATTTATTCAAGTAACCTACTTTACTGTTGTGTAGGACATCTTTAGTTTCAAATATGTTTTTCAAGTTTTTTCCTTTTCTGTAGACCATAGTGGGTTGTGAGCCTATCAGAGATCTAATATTCTTGTCATGCCTAAGGATGGACCAATTTTTATCTAAAATGTCCTTTAATATAAAACTATCTTGAGTAAAAAGAGTAATAAAAGACATTTTAAAATCTTTACTCTCCCCACTAATATTAATACCAGTATTATTGGTAGTAAAGACATTATCCATAAAATCCAAGGTTATCCTTTTAAATTCATCACCAAAATCATCATTGAAGTAGTTAATAAGAGGGAGAGAGGTTTTTACCGTCCACGATTATCAAGTGATTTTATGGATAATGTTTTGTTCCTGTTACTGTATTGGTAAAACACAGATAGCATTAATACAGACATAAGAGGAGGGGTTTGGTCACTACTGTTAGAAAAAAAGGGAGCTATACTGCCAGTTGCGGCTAAATACAGGCAAATGGCCAGGTTTGAATGAAAATATCTCCATCAGCTCCTTACTGAAATTAAAAGCTATTTAGAGGTAACAAAAGCCCTCCTCTAGATACTTTTTTCTATAAATATAAACATAAAATAAAATATAATGCATATATATTTATATATTATATACATATTTTATGACATTATTTATTGTACTACATTTGATATTAACTGTATTTATTTACCCATTCCCTTTAGGTTTTAACACAGGGGTTCTTGTGCTAATTTTCTATGTACTGCTGCATATTTAGTTAATTGCATTCATTTAACATGTTGTCATTTCCTGTTGGTTTTATATAAAAGGAAGTATGTATTTTGTATGTTTTATCTGATGAAGTCTTGACCTTCTAGACGAAAGCACTTATCCTTTGTACTTTATGGATTATCTACGTGTTGCCTGTTGATTCATTAAACATTGATTCTGCTTGACATTACTTGAGCCTGGACTCATACTGTGAGCAAACGAGTGAGTGGGACAAATCCAGCTTCTTTATCTGGACTTCTTGCTTTTTGGTTTGGTCTGTTCATTTCGTTTTCTACTTTACAAAAATGTTTCACTATATATATATATATATATATATATATATATATATATATATATACATAGAATATATTGATTAAACAAAGCCAACCATGGATAAATCTTCAATATACCACACCACAGAGTCAGTTATTGCTATTATACAATGACATTATTTAAGAAAAAAATGACTTTTCTTAAATAATGTCTTTGTATGACGGCTCTGTGGTGTTCTTCCACTTTCGTTGGATATTCTGCTGCTTTTTTGATGTACTGCACATGTGTATGGGACTTACATTCCCATGCTTACGTAGTACATCAGTGCTTTGGAAAGGAAGCAATGGAGAAAGGAAGATCTCTGTTGCTCTTTTTTTTTTTTAAATAAGGTTGAAATTTGGACACTTTAGAAGTATGAGAGAGACAGGATGGAGAAAATACAAGGAAAATCAGGTACATTTCTTTAGTTTTTAATAATTTACCCGATTTTCCAAGTTTCTTCTCTATGCTGTCTCTCTTGTACCTCCAGACTATCTGGATTTCTAATTTTATTATTATTTCTTTTTTTTATGGTGAAGAAAACTTAAAAAAAAGTTATAGCATACAGTAATGGAAAAAAAAGTCCGGGTGACCAGACTCTGCATAGTAGTTTTTGAATGTCAATGGTCAACCACCGTATAATAAAAGTTTATCTTCTGACTACAGAACCTTTCTTTTCGGTTAACTCAAGTTTGTGTGTGTGGATGTCAATTTGGGACATTTGTTCCTATGGAGGGGGGGGGGGGTTAAACTTCAATATTTGAAGATGTATACAGTTTTGTGTGTGAGTATTAAGTTAATATGTTTTAAGGGGGTAATGGCGGTGGGTTTGATTTTTTGTATGACAGCTTTCAACAAAACAAAAAGTTTTGTAAGATGTTTCAGAGGCTCAAATGGATATGACAAAAAACAACTGTATAAAATTCCAACCTGCCAAACGGTGTATGCATGTAACACAAAAGCTGGAACTAGACGTTTAACAAAAAAGCTGTTATACATAAAAGGTGGGAATAATAACTTCTTAATACAATGATGTTTTCTGTAATGTCTTTAAATGTTAATGGTCTCACAAATAAATACAAAAATGAAAGAGTAGTGAACTATATTAAAAAATGTAGAGTGCGAACAGCTATGCTGCAGGAGAAACACTTGGAAAGAACTGAACATGTGAATTTGATAAAGAAACATTTTCATGATGGTTATTCAGCAGAATACTTGGAACAAAGGGAAAAAAAATGGCACACATATTAATTGCAAGAGGAGCTCCAAGTGATAGAAGATGATAAAAAAGGTAATAATGGTAGATTTGTAGTACTAAGGGGCTACTGGCAAGGAGGAGGATTGCACTGGCATGTATTTATATTCCACCTAAAACTGCTATAATGGAGCTTAAGAAAATTCTGGGAGAAATAATCAGCTTTCAGCAAGGAATATTACTTATAGTTGGGGATTGGAATTTTATTTGCAGCAGTGAAGATGTGTCTGGGGTGCCCAGAAGGAAAAGTATAACAAAGAAGGGTAGACTTTTGAAGAAATTTATGAAAATATTTAGCATGGGAGATGTGAATTTGGAATAAGAGTTCGGTGTGAATTTACATATCATTCCCCAATATACAAAAACTGGGCTAGGCTAGACAGAATTTACATTTCACACTAACATGTGCCTTTAAATGAAGCTCTTGATATGCACCCGATAACTATTTCAGATAATGGGCTAATAATAACTAAAATAAAAACACAAGGTAATGAAATAAAATGAGGCACTGGTGCTTTCCCACCTATGTGTTGAAAGAGAGGAATTTAAGGAATGGTTAGTGGAAATTATTCAGGAGCTATTAGGGAAGACAGAAATTTCTTCTCAAAATATAGCTAGGACGTGGGATAAAATTAAAGTGGAGTTTAAAAATAGGATGGAAATAAAAGAAAGGGAGATATGGTTAAGAAGTAACACAAATTATTTAGAATGACTGACAAAAATGAAAGCACTACAGAATAGGAGGAATCTCACAAAACAAGAAGAGGAGCGACTGCAGAATACTAAACATTAAAATAATGGATTACCTTGATAATATACATGAATTTAGAAAGATTTCTGTTAAGCAACTGCTTTTTGATAATAACTTTAGTGCACAAAACTGTTAGCACAACAGCTCAGGTAACAGAAAGTAGAATGAGCTGTCACCAAACTTAGGGAGCCTATAAAAAGGAAGGTAACAACAGATCCTATAGAGGTATTACTTCAGAAAATTCTATGAAACTCTGTATAAAGCAGAGAAATATGGATATCAAGAAAAGGTACAAATGGAAATGTTTACGGAAGAATTAAATATGCCAATGTTAGAGGTAGATGAGACTCAATTACTAACAGGAGGAGATGAGATAAAAATGGTGATGCATAACCAATCTACAGGAAAGTCCCCAGGAATAGATGCTATTTTTATGGATGTTTGGAAGTTAGGAAGGAAAAACTCATTAAGATCTGGAAGGTTTTGTTTAACAGTATTTTAAGAGGAGGAGAAGTACCAACATCCTGGAAGAAAGTGGTGGTAGCTGTAATACCTAATGAGGGTAAAGATCCATCAGTTCCAGCTTCATACAGGCCCATTTCAATACTAAACCATGATTAGAAAGTGTTTATGTTTATAATGGCTATAAGAATGGCGAAACCGATGCCAAAATTGATAGATATGGATCTGTGAGGTTTTGAGGAGGGGAGGCAAAGATTTGACAACATTAGCAGAGCACTGATGATGATGCAGAGGGAAGCTGAGATAGCATTTGACAGGGTAAGCTGGGACTTTATGAGCACGGCAATGGAAGCATTTGCATTCCCTGATAAAATTATAAGGTTGATTAGGATTATATATGATCCGCGGTGGTGCAGCGGTAGCACTGTTGCCTCACAGCAAGAGGTTCTCCCGTTCAATTCTCGGCTGCAGTGCGGGGAGTGCCTTCTGTGTGGAGCCTGCATGTCCTCCCTGCAGTTGGGTGGGCATTCGAAAGACATGCGTAAATGAGCGTGCCTTCATTGAAGGTTGAATGTCGAGCTGGCACCTCGGCGTTCGTGAAAATCCACTGCCAGTCATTAGCGGACCAGAGTTCGGCTGTGGCGACCCCTAACTGAGAAAAGCCGAAAGACAAACAACAACAACAACAACATTAGGATTATATATGAGGAACTGGAAGTGAAAATTAAAGTGTGTGGGGCCCTCTCTGATAATTCCTGCTTGAGAAGAGGAACCAGGCAGGGATGTCTTCTTTCTCTTTTGTTATTTGCATTACATTTAGAACCTCTGGCAAAGAAAATAAGGGACTCAGAAATTCAAGGATATAATTGCTATGGTAATCAAGAAAAGCTAGCTTTATTTGCAGATGATATTATTTTATACCTGACAAAACCAGAAGGGGGCAATACAGTGTTGTGGAACATTTTGAGACAGTTTCAAATCATTTTGGGATACAAAATTAATGAAGATAAAACAGAAGCAACACAAATTGGTTCAGCAAAATCTATATTTATGGGGACATAATAAAATTAAATATTCAGGAATACGGATTAAAATTATTCCGGTGTGGCAGCTAAGGATATGTTGGGAGAGACTAAACAAAAGAAAATACAAAAACTGAGAAAATGGAAGGTCTGTTACATGGATATCGATAGTAAGACACAAGCAGATAAAATGCTTTTAATCCCTTTAGTCCTATACAAGGGTTAGGCATACTTTTATCAACCAGAGGAGCGGTTGTGGATAGCAATTAATAAAGAGCTGAAGGATTTTGATTCTTGAACAAGACAGACTGAGATTACCTGATTTGAAGGGACATTTCAGAGCAAGAACAACAGGCTCCTATACATAGCACAAGCATAAAACTATAATTCAAAGTGGAAAGGGAAACAAGGACGGACTGGGATTTTTGGATGCAGACATTTAAGGAGAATAAAGTAGAAGAAAGTATTCTAAGAACTAAGCCAACATGGGAATGGAGAAAGGAGATTTTGCTGATAGGGATGACTGCAATTAGGGATACAAACAATAGGCAAGAGGGGGCTGGAATTTATTGGAGAAAACTGGAAAAACAAATAACTACAGATGGAAAGGTAATAGAATGGGAAGATGCCAAGAATTTATTTGGACTGCAGGTTAGAGAGTGCCTTCCCTATCAAGGACTGATAGCAGAGTATAGGCAAAGAGAAAGAAATAGGGGGCCCTAAATGAAAATCCAGCATTGGTAAGTTTTAGTATAATCTCAAACAGAAGCTGCTGTTAAAAAAGGAATAACTTTTACAGAATAGAAAATACTGCATGATAACTAAAAGAATCAATCAGAGGGTAGAAAGGATTGGGAAGACAGACTGGATGAACAATTCACAATCAGTGTGTGTGTGTGTGTGTGTGTGTGTGTGTGTGTGTGTGTGTGTGTGGGGGGGTAATATGCATGTCTTCCAAAAATGCAAAAAAAATCTAGAAGATTTAGGATTTTTGCATGGAAATGTTTACATAGATATTTTTATACCCCAAGTAGACTTCAGAGAATTTTTCCTCAGGTAGACAGTAAATGTTGGAGGTGTGATGGCGAAGAAAGAGGTAATTAGATGGCAGATTTTAAAGCTATCCCTGCAGACTGCTCTGTCAGAGATGCTGGATGAGCAAATTGGTGTAACTAGAGAAATTATTTTTCTGAATTATGATACGGAATCGGAAGTGTCTGGACATACATAGTAAGGCCTTGGAAAGTCTAATATGGTGATTAACAAAAAAAAAGCAATTACTAGAAAATGGAAATCAAAGTGTAAACCAACTGTACTAGAAGTACGGAATATAGTAACTCAGATAAAACAACTGGAATTAGGATCTTTAGAAAAGGGTAGGAGCAAATTATATAGGAAAAATGGGAATTGTGGGAGCAATACATACAAGGAAGGAATGAGGTTTAAAAGAAGGAAGGACTTGAATGAGATAAGTAATGTTTGACTGACAATGACTGGGTGGATTATAAGTGATCTATAATGTTTTCAACTAGGATTGTGTCAGTATGGTTTGTGATGTAAAATACTTGCAGCTAAGACTGTATCAATATAATTTGCTTTCATTTATATGAATGTATGACTGCCTCTGTCATAAGTGATAATTTAATAAAGATAGTTTTGTTAAAAAAAAAGACTGCTTTGCAGTGGGATCAGGGATTTGGTCCCTTTTTCCCACTGTAGTGGGATCTCAGAGTTAGCATGCATATAGTAGTAGGGGTATGAGGGTACAGGGGAGTTTGCCTGCCCCCTCAAAAATATAATTTTACATGGGTTTTATTGCATTCAGTAGAACCTTTTGAATTGGGTTGTTTAATAATTTATATATTCAGTGGTGATGTTTCTAGGCTTTGCTGACTCACTACAGTTCATTCAGAAATATCTTCATAAATAGAAAAATTGTACTCATTAGTACCACTTCTCCATGTTCAATTTTCCTTTAATTCCCTCAAACACAAAATTCCATCTTTTAGGTGATGTAGAGGGCAACTCCCCCTGGGATGGGAGTACAGTTGTCTATGTCTCTCATAGGAAATGGACATCAACATTTTATTTCTGATGTCATTCAGATGGGTCAAGCTCACAAAACTGCATATGACTGCATAAAATATACATGTCTATATCTGACTGAAATACCTGGTCAGGAAAAAATCAGTTTGAATCAACAGCTTTTTCTTCTCTTCCTACTAGAAGAGTTCCTCCCTAACCCAATTCAAGTGCAACCTGCACAATTGGATGGGAAAATGGAAATTCATCCCTGGTTTGGCACCTATGTCTCTAATGAACACAGGTAACCTGTAAATTGTTCATCTCCCAAACCCCTTGCTTACACTTATCAAGGGTATCAGAACTTGTCAGAGATTTGGGAAGCTAAGCTTAAAAAGGCCCTTGTGGTTGTTAGCCTAGTAAACACCTATGTACCTATGACTGTATTAAGACATAACAAGCTTTTTTTCTGAATTAACCGATCCATTAGCAGAGCCAAGTCTGATTTCATTACTCAGTGGAAACAAAATGAGAAACTCTAGAACAGTGTCTATTTTTATCACTCAAAGCTTAACCCCCATAAACGCTTGCATCAGTGTTTCCAAGGTAACTGCCGCTCAGACAGGCAGAAAAAGACATCTTTTTTCACATGACCAAGCATGCATTTACCTCAGAAACACTGATGTGAGTGTTTCTGCATAAATGGCATTCCAACAGCATGTCCTCTATTAATACCAGCCCTGACTTCAGCAGGCAATAGTTGCCACAGGGTACATTTTTGTAGCTGTTTAAAGTGCATGTGTTGCCCCCCTTGCTCAACTTATGACTCTAGTACCTATGGTCATGCATCTCGGTCAACTACACTTAGGTAAGTCTCATTTGGATGAGGCAACAAGGAAAGCTGTATTAGCTTTTATTACACTTTTATTTATTCACATTTTAAATCTGCGGTCTTCTGTAAGCTGTTAATAATGATGATTTTAATCCTGTTACATATTGTGTAGTGTTTGTGTATTTGACAATGCATATTCAAAAGACCATAATCTATGATGTGTTTGAAATACTGCAAAATAATGAGGTTCAGCAAGCGATTTTTGCACTGAGTGCCATCCCCCAATTTAAAGCTCATCTTCGAGTTTTTTTTTTAACACTGCAACAAACTGCTTGCTAGATTTGTAGCAAATAGCTGCTACAGTACATGCAACACAAGGAACACTATTACAGAGTTTCAGCTCTGATTGCAAATGCAATACTTGCATTTAGTTCTAAATTCTGAAATTTAATGAAGACCAATCGGAATCTGTGAAATGAACTCCCTAACAATCTGTGCCCATGTCAGCTACCTCCTTTACCACAGCCTAAATACACCTCTATCACCCATTAAACTGCTTGTAAAGCAGTAATTTTTCACTTTTATTCGTTAAATGAAGTGTAAACACTGTTTGTAGTTTTGCCTTGAAGTTTTCAGGGAAAATATGCCTAGCAATGATAGTCTACTACACTGTCATATTGTACATTGCATCTGTTACCTTATAAATCTTACTATACATCACAGAATTCCTATACTTCTTCAGTGTATACTCTTTTTCACCTCAACAAACATTTAATGTCAGTGCTTTTCAAACTATCTTTGGACAAGGACTGGTTGTGTTTACTTTAGATCTAGTGCAGACTGCTACCTCTGTAAAATAACTGCAACAGGCAGCCCATGGTAATTAAAGCCATACGACGAAGAAACCACACCACATGGATGACTTCTCTCTTGTGTTTTATCACTTGTCTTAAGTTGAAGAGCAAGACTGGCCAAGACTACAATGAAATAACTGAATTAAGCAAGGGGTCTGGGGGCCACAAGACCCCCAGAAGCCATGGATTTCTAGATGCTCTGAGGTGCATTTTAAAGATTTTTTTCCCAACCTTTTGATCTATTAATATCCTTAGCAGAAATATTAACTAAGTAATATTTTTTCTTGAATATACAAACAACCTGCATCCAAGATTTAATCTTTAAAGCTGACAAAACTAGCATCTTCTAATAAACCGAAAGCAAATGATTACAAGGATACAATATGGCAAACCTGGAAAAAACAAAATAGTCATTTGTATGACTGTATTAACCTCATCTGCTTGCCATCAAATAAATGGTTAAACAATGAAACAGAACTGTATTTTAGCTCGCTACTGTCTGAACTGTAAAGTGCAACCCATTTTGAGCCCCCAGTGCCCTCTCTACCTCTTAGCTCAAAAATCTGTACTTAGAAGATTGCTAGAACAGGGTTTATATTGCATTTTTTTTCAGGATATGAAGTCCGAAAAAAAAAGTCAGCATTATTTAATGACTGTAGTACTTCATTTGCCAGGAATAATACACAGAACACATTTTGTGAGCTCTTAGCTTCACTGGTAAATCCACCAGTGAAAAGAATAATAATGATAGTAAAAAAACTCACCTCATGATTCAGTAGATACTTCCCCGGCCGACTAGTGACCACCCATTCTCTCCTTTACAAAGTACAGTTGTGTAAAACCTTACCATAACAGTAGATGTCCTACTGATCACTGCTGCGGTATTCCAGTAGTTGTGATTGAGCCTCAAAGCTAACAGTTGTTGAGGGTGGTAGGACTGGATCTAGGGGTGCTGTCAAGTTGTCCTAAGATGACAGACCTAGTGAAAGAGGTTATAGATAGGGAAAATGCATCTACTCTGTAATGCTCGGTGAAAATGTGTACAGAAGTCCAAGTGGCAGCCTCCAGGATGTATCTAGAATCAATGCCTTTGAAGACGATGCCAGAGGTGGAGCAGGCCTTCACTGTGGTTGGCAGAGTCTTACCATGGAAGGTATAACTGAAGGATGTGGACTTAGAAATCCATTTGGATACGGTCTGCTTGGAAACTGACCTTCCCATCCTACCCTCTTGGAAGGAAACAAAAAGTTGTTCAACCTTTCTGAATGGTTTAGTTTTTTCCAGGTGAACTCTCAGCTGCCTATGCACACTGAAGGAGTGAAGAATTCTCTCATCTCCATTTTGTGGATTAGAGAAAAAGGTTGGTAGCAGGGCAGATTGGTTCAGAGACTGCTCATTTACTACTTTGGGAATAAGGGAGGCATTAGCCCTTTAGAAGGCCCTTTACTTATGGAAGGTAAAGAAAAGAGAGGTCATTATACAAGCTTACAGCTTAGAAGCTACTCTAGATGACATAAAAGTGACAACTAGAACTGTTTTCCACATGCAGAATTTTAGTGAAGCTCAAGCTGCAAAAGTTCAAATGAAGGCAATGTAAGTTTTTCCCAAAGTTCAAATCCCAGGGAGGAGGGATAGGGTTGCGCTGAATGACACTTTTCAAAAACTGTTTGACCTCAATTCTGGAGAGCAAAGGTGGATGCATGGACAGGTAAGCAGAGATTGCATATAAGCGGGCTTTGATGGAGTAGCAGGCCAAACCACTTCTGAGCAGCGGACACATACATAACAATAGTAAGGATACTACCAAGCAGGGCTCCTCACTCTTCTTGTAGCACAATATGAAAAATATTTTCTACTTGGAGACATAAGATTTTCTAGTAGTACGTTTCCCCGCTTCCTGGAGTATCTGGAGCACACAGTCTGAAAACTGGCTTCTAAATGGAGTTTTTGCACCAAAAAAGAATGTTCCAACTAGTAAAACCAAAAAAAAAAATGAACCACACTGCTGAAATCCACAAATAAAATCTTTTTACTGTAAAGACCCAGTAAAAACAAGTAAATGTAAGCGCTTTTGTAAGGCACAATGACCAAACTTCATCAGACAAATTTACCTTGCAAATGCCCACCTTTCATATTAACAAACCACACCCATAATAATTAAATTACCCCCTATTCATTAATTAGGTCACAATTTTAATTTTAAATAAACACCGCATTAATTCATAAAGTTAATGAATACATCATAAAATTTTTTTTTCAACATAAAAATTGATGAAAATGATAAAATACAATTATATATATATATATATATATATATATATATATATATATATATATATATATATATCTTACTAAAAATACAAACCTACTGATCACAATAACCACAATAAAAAACAAAAAATACTTGAATATATATATATATATGTATATATATGTATATATATATGTATATATGTATATATATATATATATATATATATATATATATATATATTTTATCTGTCTAACACCCTAAGCTTCAATTTACTACTAATAGAAATAGCATCATTCAGACCCAGGGGAACATGAGCATTAAGAAAAATCTGCTACCAGATTTCTTTTTCTTCCAAAAACAACTTACAAGGACCACCTCTGTCCCCCCGTTTCACCTGCTGCAAGACCACAAACTTAAACCCATGATCAGAAAATTTGTTAATATGCCTATATAAGACATTATTGTCGTCACACCGGCGGATGTCATATAGGTGATCATATATCCGCTGAGATAACTTGCGTTGGGTTTTTCCAACATAAAAGCACGAACATTGGGAACACAAGGCTGCATATACTACACCCTGAGTGTAACAACTAAATTTACTCTTAATAACAATGTCCCTGTCACTTACCTTAATCTTAGATGTAACCAAAATGTGTTTACACTGGTTACACATTCCACAAGAATTCATTTTACCTTGTATATTTATATCCTTAACCTGTTCCAAAATATTTTTAATATTTCTACCTCTCCTATACACAAATTCTGGATGTTCACCAAACAAGGCCCCCATAACTGGTTCACTTTTTAGAATAGGCCAGTTCCTATTCACAATTTCCTGCATAACATAACTATCATTTGAAAAGGAAGACACAAACAGGCATGAGGGCTCATCACCCACCCTAGACCCCCTAGGTATACCCCCAACCCTTTGCACGGGAGTCCTATTATCACCATTCATGTTTCCCTCCGTCCTGGGTCCAGGTCCTGCTTCCACCATCCCCAAAGGACTTCCATCAAAACCATTCAAGATGGATTTATAAAATCCCCTTACAAGTTTATCAATCACCTACTTCTTTATATTATTTATCAAATGCCTCGGATAGGCCCTGTCCATAAACATTTGACACAAGTAATCACATTCCTCTAAGACGTCAGACTGTTTGGACACCATCTGGGCCGCTCTCACTAACTGTCCTTTAATAATACCTCGTTTGACATGCATGGGGTGGTTGCTACTAAAATGTAATATACTATTTGAATACGTTGGTTTTCTATATTTGTTGATTTTAAAGAACCACCCTCAGTTTTATGTAACAACACATCCAAATAAGGTATCCTAACTTTATCATACGTATATGTAAATTTTAAAAATGTAGTACTACCATTAATATAATCCATAAATTCCAGTATACCTTCCACTGATCCCTTCCAGGCAATAAATAAATCATCCAGATACCTCAAATATAATGCAATATTAGTATAAAATGAGGAGGAAAAAGATGATGTTTTTCCCACCAAGCCATGACTATATTTGCAAAAAGAGGGCCACAGGCTGAACTCATAGCCACCCCTAACAATTGCTTGAAATAGTGCCCCTCAAAATAAATATAGTTATTTTTAGCACTATTTCCATTAGTTGTGTATAGGTGTTATTACTGTCTTGGGGTAACCCGAATTCTTCATGTAAAAAATCAGAAAAACAGTTTAAACCAGTTTCGTGTGGAATGCAACTGTAAAGATCCTTAACATCAATAGTTAAGAAAATAATATCTTCTTTAACCGTGTCTAAATCATTACACTTGGCCAAAAAGTGCCAAGAGTCCCGGCAAAGGTGTGGGATAGCCATGACCCATTCCTTCAACTTTTGGTCCAAATACTTAGCCACATAGCTAGTTTTGGACCACCTAGAATCCACAATGGGTCTAAGTGGGGGATTGGCCAAATCCTTATGGATCTTAGAGATCCCAAAAATCACAGGCGCTTTGGGTACATCCATAGACATATAATTATATTCATCAATGTCTATCTGATCCTGTGTAAACATGTCCATCAGGTCACTGTCTATCTTGCGATAGGCAATATTTACTTCATTCAAAGATGCTTCGGTACAGGTGTTACTATACAATAAATCAAACATCTTTTGCACATAGCTATCCTTTTGCATAACAACCACTCCTCCCCCTTTATTTGGGTGCATAACTCTCAGATCCTTGCTTCTTAATTCATTAAAAAGATCTTTTTCAACTTCAGTAACATTGCCATCCACAATACTTTTACCTAAAAAATGCCAGAAGTCCATTTCACAATTTTTTTTCAAAAGCTTTAATAGCAAAATGAAGCTCAGGGTTAAAAGTACTAGGCATTCTCAAACAATTGTTGCCATCATTAAAAGCATCCCTGTCATTCCTGTGCATAAACTTCACATTAAGTCTACGTGCATACAGTTTAAGATCACAAATAAGCTCACTAACATTACATCTATTACTAGGTACATAAATGTAACCTTTACAAAGCAAATCAGCGTGTTGTGTTGAAATACAAACATCCGTGTAATTATAAACTTTTTTTCTGAATTGAAAATAACACTCAGTTTGTCAACCGTCATCTCAATCATCTCCTTGTTCTGGATTGCTGCCCGAACCTTTACCCATGTTGCTTCCAACTGTTGTCCTGTGGGTAAGGACTCCACTGTTGTTCTACCCGATTCTTGATTCTCTCCGAACGCCTTGGCCTTTGCTCTTCTAAATGGACACCTTTCACTGGAAACTGCATTTTCACAGTTTTTTTGCTGAAAACATACCTGTTGATTACCCTGTACTGGTGGAGACAAAGGATAAGCATGACCACTCTGGTAAGCACGTCCGTCCTTTTCCAGCTTCTTAGATTTCCGGTTTGCAATAACTGCCATGATACCATCCACCTGTTGGAACACCCAATCATACTGCACCTTGTTCCGCTCCCAAACATCAGCATGCCTAATCCTGCCATCCAAAACCCGAATATCCTCATGTAGTTTGTCTAAGATTTTGTTGTTATGCTTAGAGATGAGTTCCAAGAGTTTGCAGCCATGGCGGTCGAAGAGGGCCAGAAGTTCTTGATGGTAAAGAGAATGTGGTCTAATCCCGTTAGGGAACTTCTACATCCGTAAACCTTTGGGTATTTGTTGCACCCTTAAGCATTCACGAAAATATAAGTTCTCCTGCTGTATCTTCTTAAATTCAACTAGTTTATTTTTAAAATCTACTAACAGAGAGTCCATACTTGACAGATCCCCCTGCTGCTCAACTGTTGTTGGTACATCTCCTTTCAACCAGTTATCCAATGTATCCGTAGATGTGTTGAACACAATTCTTGAACGAACCACATCATTCTGATTGTACATTTGCCCCTGAACTGAGTCTAATGCGGGAAATTCAGAGTCCTCCCCAGAGTCAGTACCTTCTCGTAAAACACGAGGAGTGTCTACAAAATCTTGCACTGGTTGTATTTGTTCCCTCTGGGTAACACATTCATTACCTCCAGGGGTCTTAGGAATCAGCTGTTGAACCAGGATAGTGAAATCCTCCACCGAAACTGTAGCACTCCCTTCAGCCATGATAGCCCAAGCACAAACTTTTGCACCAAAAAAGAACGTTCCAACTAGTAAAACCAAAAAAATGAGCCACACTGCTGAAATCCACAAATAAAATCTTTTTACTGTAAAGACCCAGTAAAAACAGGCAAATTGGGACTTCACCTTATTCCGCATCAGTTTTGTCCTTCTGTTATAGAGTTTGTTTATGGCAGGGGACCACCAGATTGGCTTCCTTTTTTTGGAGGAGAGCATCCATCTTGGTTCTATTGGGTACGGTGATATCCATGCATTTGTGTACATGTTCATACAGTGCATTGGTGTATGATCTGACGGTCATGCCACAGAGCTCCATTTGCATGGGTGCAGTGAAGTTAGCCACCTCTGTTTTTAGGAGTCCAAAGTTAGCTTTGGAGAAATTTTTCATGGTGGTTACTTTTGCGGGGGTGGGTGGGAGGGATGTGGATTTCCAAGGTGATTAGTTTGTGGTCAGATCTAATCAGGGTTCATAGGTTGGTACTAGGCTATCTGCCCCAGGGCCTATGCAAGCCTAGCCATAACAATTCCCTGGATATTTCTTCCCACAATATTTACTTCTCTGGATCCCCGTCTAGCAGGGCGACTGACATGATCCCCGGGGTGAATTTCCTATCTCCCATCCAATCATCAAGGTTCCTTTTGAAGAGGGCCAATGAGGCACTCTGCTTGACATGTATGGGAAGTCTAGTCCAGAGTATGGGGAGTCTCTGGGTCAGGAACCTATCACTCCAGCATGTTTTGTTCATTGTGATGACAAGGTTTAGATCCCTGGAATGTGTGGCTCTGAGGGATTGCGATTTCTTTAAGTGGAGCATGTCCAACAGCTCAGGGTATGACATGGCCTTGTATGTTAAGCAGAGATCACCTCTGAGTAGACAATATGCCACAGAGTATAGCTGGAGTTTTTTTAGACGGTCAGCATATAGCATCTGCTTTAGGCCTGTGATTCTTTTAGTGAGGTACTTCTGTGGCCTTTCCAGCTGTTGCAGATGTCTTGTGAGGTACATACCAAATGGGGCATTATACTCTATAATGGGTCTAATGAGGTATAAGTACAGTGGGACAATAACCTCCTTTTTTCTGGATGAAAAGCCCTCAGTGATGAGGAGGTGCGCCACATAGAAGGATTTCCTGACTGTTGTGGTGATGTGGTTATCGAAAGTGAGACCATTGTCCACCTGTGTCCCTAAGTCTCTAATCAAACTTTCGATGTTTAGTGTCCTGCCACCTATGTGGTAATTTATGCGTACATATTTTTTCCTAAAGGGAATAACTATACATTTCTTGGCATTGAGCTTGAGCCCATGGCTCTGGCATCAAGCATCTGTTTCTGTAAGGCCCTTTTGTAGAGTATCGACATAATTTGGGGATTCAATAATGGCTCCCAGTTTGCAGTCATCTGCGATCTTTTTAGCCAGAGTCCCTTAGTGTTGGCCTGTACTTCAGAGAAGTAGATGCCAAACAAGAGAGGTCCTAGGACTGAACCCTGAGGTACTCCACTTGTCACTTGTCTGGAGCTGGATTTGGAGTCAGCTACTTTTACAGTGTGGGTTCTGTCAGTAAGCCAGTTGGCAACCCATCGAGTGTCATAGGGAATTAATGCCCAGCTTAGTAAGATTATCTATGATTCCAGAGTGGGGGATGGTGTCAAAGGCCTTGGCAAGGTCCAGATAGGCTGTGTGGACTGCCTTACCCTCGTCCACGGCTCTGGAGACCCATTCAAAGAAGTCAATCAGGTTCAGGAGACAAGATTGGCCCTTCATGAACCCAAACTGTGTGGGGTCCAGTGTTTTAAGGTTGCCAATGTCTTTGTTTATAAGTTCCATGATAATATGCTCCATGGCCTTGCAGATCAGGCTCGTCAGACTGATGGGGCTGTAGTTCCCGGGATCCAAGGTGGATCCCCCCTTGTGGAGTGGGATAACTGTAACTGTGCGCCACTCAGAGGGCATGAAGCCTGAGGTGAGGGTATGATTAAACATGACACTTAGGTGAGGTGCCAGTTCATTTTGTAGTTCATATAGTACACAGCCCGGGATGTCATCTGGTCCCATGGATGCTGTATTCTTAGCTTTAGAGAGTGCGTTTTTTACCTGTCTGGCCATTATTACTGGAATTTGGCAATCTTCCAGTATTGAGATGGGCCATTTAGGAGGTGAGAGGGGGTAAAGTTGGCACTGAATCGATCTGCCAGGATATTGGCAATATCCTTGGGATCAGTATATTTAATGCCATTCTGTTGCAGCTCAGAGCAGATCTGAGCATTCCCATTTAGATTCTTGACATAGTTATAGAATGCCTTGTGGTTGTCTTTGGAATCTTTGGCAATTTTATTTTCATAACTAGCTTTGGAGGATTTTATGAGGGATCTCAGCTTCTTACTGAGGCTGGTAAGGGAGTTTTTTGCATCCTGGGATTTTCCACTTTTCTGCAACAGTTTCTTCCTTTTGTTGTAAAGTTTGTGAATGGCAGGGGACCACCAGATTGGCTTCCTTTTTTTGGAGGAGAGCATCTTGGTTCTATTTGGGATGGCATGATTCATGCATGAGTGGATGTGCTCATACAGTGCCTTAGTGTAGGTCTCCGCAGTAGAACATTCAGTTCCCGTCTGAATGGGTGTCATGAAGTTTGTAACTTCTGACTTGAGTAGCATGAAGCTGGCTTTGGAGAAGTTTTTTATGGAGGTATCCTTACTGGGGGGGTGGGGGTGGGATGTAGATGTTAAGGGTGATTAGCTTATGGTCTGACCTGACCAACGAGGGGGTGACCATAGGTGTGGAGCATCGATTTCCCATGTTGCTGATGACCAGGTCTAGGATATTGGAGCCTCTGGTGGGACTATGGATTAGATGATCCAGGGCATTGGAATTTATGAATTTCAAGAACCGTTGGGCAAAGGTGTTGGTACAGGAGTAGTTTTCCCAGTTAATGGCAGGGTAGTGGAAATCACCCAGTATTAGGGTGTTTGGTTGTATATTAATATTTTCCAGTATGTTTAGAAAGGTGTAGTGAGAATCTTGGGGAATGGTGGGGGATCTGTAGCAAGCTACAATTTGGATTGCAATCTTAACTAGTGTTAGTTGCACCTGGAGAATTTCAGACGCATTGTGTTGGGCAACTAACCTGGTGGTGTGTATTTCCTTGGTGAATATGGACACTCCTCCACCTTTAGTGTTTTGATCCTGGTTTGGTGGCCGAAAGATGTGGTAAGAGTTGTAGCCTGGTATCGCAGGGGTGCTCTCTGGAGCCTTGAACCAGGTCTCAGTTACTGCACAGATATCGATGTTCTCCATTTTTAAGAGTGCCTCAAGAGAGTGCATTTTGAGGTTTAGACTTCTAGCACTAGGTAGCATTACCTTTAGATTTTGCATGCTTGTACCTTTTACAGTGGTGGTTTTGTCCTTTGAACTTTGCCTAAAAAAGGCACTATAGGGGTGGCAAGAGCCTTTGCCAGTAACCTGAATCCCAGGGACCACAGGTACAGACCATTTCTAGCAAAGCATCGTGGTCTGTCGATCATAGGTTAGTACTAAGCTAACTGCCCTTGTGAGCCATTTTAAGCCTAGCAAATTATCCCTTGTGAGACTCAAACCCTACACCTTGTGTTTGTAAGGCAAACACCTTAACCATTAGGCCACCCTCCCAACCCATGTCGTCCCAAGCAGACAGATACTGGATCCCCTTTGAATGACACCAGAAACTTACCCGATTGTTGAAGTCAATCATTTTGTCCTCATATTGTGGTATCATTCTGGGCGAAAGCAGGATGCTACTCAAGGCTAGGGTCATACCTGCCTGGGCCACATGATCCGAGAGCTCTTTCATGTCTCTTTTCATGTAGTCCGGGGAGGTATGTCTCAAGTCATTCACTCCAACATGGACAATGACAGAGTCATATTTGTACTTGTTGTGGAGTGACTTGAGTGCATGAGTTATGTGGCGGATCCTGGCACCCAACAGGCAGCTCACTGTAATTTTCTCCTTGTTCAGCCTGGTGAGTGGGATGTCAGTGTGCTTGACTATAGAGTCCTATGACTAAAGTGTTAGGTACATTGTCTTGCCTTAGTGGATTTTGAAAGGATAGTTCCTTTGGCATGCAAGAACTGATGTAAGAAAACTCTGCTTCATGTCTTGCATGGCATTGCCTTTTTCCTGTAGTGTTTTAAAATGTTCAGCATCAGAATGGCCAAAAAGGAGGTTCCTATAAGAAGAAGAGTCCAGAAGATGTCCTTAATGTCCTCTGATATGGACTAACAGTAAAGTCAAGCAAACCTACACATGGCCAAACCAGTGACCCAGCCCTAGAGGAATCCTTTGCAGCATCAAAGCTGAATTTAAAGGAATGTCTGTCTACAAGGGTGGCATTACAGAGTATAGAGATAAGCTGGGATTTATGTTCAAAATCCTTAAATTTGGTCAGGAACTTATTCTGATTCTGGTTATGTTCTAGGACATCACCACCCCTAAAGTATTCAGGCCCTCATCCTTTCTCATGTGATTCCACTGAAATCTAGTATCTCAATATCCTTCATTTGTAACAAGTAATAACATACAACCACTGCAAGACTTCTCTCTTTAACATTTCTAACAATACATATTTCTGTTTAAAATGAAACCTCTTTCGCCACCACTCTCTTGTACTTAAACTTTGTCTCATATTTATAGAATTGACATACGTCTCTCCTCCTTATGCTTTAAATGTCAGTTCATCTACCTCTCAATTCTATTATACACTGTAAAATTATGCTTTTATCTCACTAAAGTGTATTACTAGAACTTAATTCCACACTGTAACTGCACTCAAAATTTCAAGAGATTGTGCTTTTATGTTCTTAAGACAAAAATGTATTTTTACTTCCATCTAAAAATGTATAAAATTGTACTTTATATAATTAATGTTGCTAGACCTCTCTCTACTATAATGTACATTGTAATTTTTATGTGATAACTTCATTGAAGAGTACTACCATGACCCTAAATACATAACGTAATATTAATTTCATAACAAACTATATAAGAAATGTAACTAAATTGTAAACTAAATATGCAATTGTACTGGAGCTTTTCTCCCTGGCCTCCACTGAAAACTTTCCCAGTCAGTAAAGACAAATAAAATAAAATAAAATTATTTAGGTTTCCAAAAATGGATAATAAATATTTAGTTAGCTGTGTTTGATAGTTAATTGTTTTAAAGATGGATAACCTAGCTGGCCATGGTTCTGCTGTCCCTGTCAGATAGCAGCATATTGGACACGTGGAAGAGCTTGACAGATTTATCTGTACAAAGAGAGAAAACTGAGAGGTCTGCTACTGGATATTTGTACAGGAATTTTGGTTCTCGGGCACTTTGGGGAACCTGTCTGTTTTTTTAGGAGCAGGTGGCTGTGAATTCGGATTAGGTGAGGTGCAGCGAAAGCGTCCAAAGATTCTCAAAACTGGAGGCACAACTGAAGGCTTGGAGGCCCACTTCCAGTAATTCAGTATTTTTTGTGTACATTTCAGACTTGTTTAATGCCCCACTCAAAGTGTTGAATCATCCTGGAGATGGTCTCCCCAAAGGAAATCTCTTCCAATGGGCAGTCTGGTGATAATGTGTCCTCATCATCGGAGGACAATTGCCCATGAGAAAGAATTTGAGGGAAACAGACCAGTAAATCCTCATCTGAGTCCGATTCCTCTTCCTTTGAGGAGGAATCATGTTGCTTTTTCAAAGGTGATGGGGCAGGAGAAGACAGGAAGGAAGGAGGCTTTAAAGATAAGATGGCTTTTATAAGCTTTGAGAAAAATCTAGCCATTTTCTCTTGTGGGACCTTTGCCAAGGACAGGCATGTTTAGTTTCTTGCTTCTTCTTGAACAGGATGTCCAGTCTAACAAAGCACAATTATGTGCAACCTTGTCAGACCTCGATATGGAGCCAGATACCTCATCCCTAACTAGGATTTGAGATACGCCCTCAGGACCCTCTGAAATAATTATCCATGGTTCCTCCTTATCTCTCTCTCTGGTAGAGGTAGGCATTAACAGTTTCATTCCATATGCGAGTGACAGATGCCATACTGGCTTGCAGCACCTCAGTGGAGCTCAGACATGCACTAGATTCTTGCTTTATTTCAGCAAATATGGTTGCGTCAAAACGGGCATCCAAAGAGTCTGGATTCATTTTTTTTTACTTTTTTTTTTTTGGGTGCGAGCATTTTGGCAAGTATTGGCTCTTGAGGGATTGGGTCTCCTAAATAGATATTAAGGGAAGCTAACCTAGTTATGAGAGTCATGGGGACAAATGATTGGCAAATTTTACAGTTACAATAATGTTCAGTCCCTAAGCAAAACAAACACTGAATGTGGAGGTCTTTATAAGCAACTTGCTTTCCACAGTTGCACTTCCCTTTCTTAGCTGTCATGAAAAAATCTTAAAAACAACATGAAGAAAAAGGAGATTCCCCAAAAGGGCATTTATCTGACCAAGCCTTGGCAGTGGTGGCAGCACAATGACATGCTATTCAAACTAATTATAGTGAAGCTTCTGTGTTTGGACTGGTGGCAAGATAGTGTGAGGATCCCATGCTCACATGCTCGCTTATGTATTGTTACACCCATGGGTTAAGGTCATACCTCACATTTAAGAAGCGTCAAGAAGGATTTTTGGCTTTGTTTCTCTAGCCAGACATCAGGTTTGCTTTGATAGGATAACCCTCAACTACTGGAATACTGCACAGTGGTCTACGGAAGATCAGAAAGCCAGCAATCAGCAAACTGATTGAAGCGCATTGACTTCCAAAAGGTCAGCTCATTTAACCAATTACTCTCCTGTGAAATGTTGAAACCCTGGCTAAGGAGCCATGTGGGACTCTTATACTTTATTTTATCTCTTTAAGTAATGAAATGCCTTTATTTACTTAAAGAATAAAGAGAGAGAAAAAATAGCCTGGAGACCAGTAACAAACAGCTCAGTGACCAGCAGCAGTCCATGGATCAAACTTTAAGTAGTATGGTTCTGTATTATTTTGTAATACATTATTGTCACTTTTCTGCCTGCTATATTATGATTACTTTCCAATCAGTATATTATTCTTGCACCAAACAAAGCCTAAAAATAGTCATCATTGGAGGACATTTGCCCAGTCTGTGTAGATCAGTGCTCTACCCCATGCTGACAAACAAAAATAAAACAAAATAAAATGATGTGCCTTATGGAAGTCTCAAGATGAAAAAATTCTGAAGTTACGGTACAGAGCTCTGAAGTTTTAGCTCTTAATTGATTCCATCATAATATGCTGAACATTTGTTGTGGTGCAGCTCATACACTGTGGTGGTGGACCACAGCTGGGCCACTGGTATACAGACAAGGCACATGCCTTTCCTTAAACAAAAAAGCCAAGTAAGCAATGGCAACTAAAATGAAGCGCAGACAAACAAAAAAGCTCTAAACAAGTCCAAAGGGAACTTGAAGCCCCCATACTTTATCATGAAAGAATTTTAAAACAAACAGTATATACCAACACAAAGATTTGAGTATGATTCCTTCTCAGATACTGTGTTTTAATATTTTTATATTAAAGTATGGTGGTTTGAAAATCCCTTTAGATATTTTTTTAATGTTTTTTTTTTCTTTCACGTGCCCATTTTGACAGTCAACCACATCTACACAGTAGCACAATTTGAGTATGTATACTTTACGTTTTAATATTTTTTATATAAAGGACAGAGCTTTGAATCTCCCTTTGGCCTTTATGCTTTTTTTTCACATGTGTATGTTGCCAGTCAACCAAGTCTGAACAGGAGCACAGACAGTGGAATGCCACCAGGTGGGAAGGATCAACTAGCCAGTAGTCACCTCTCCTAGTGTAAGCTGACAGCAAGAAAAGTCAGGGTGCAGGACTAGACTCCTTGCAACAGCTGGGGTACATCAAATGCAGCCCAAAATTAAACAACATTGTATCAAGCCAGAGGTGAGTGCATTTAACAGATACAGGTATACAATGTGATATCAGTGCACATCTATTTTAGAGTAGGAGATCAGATTTAGCAGTATAGCAAATCACTATTAGAATTCCTGCAAATGCTAAGATATAAAGAAGCCACTTCTTAGCCTACAGTTAAATATTTCACACCTTGCCTTGATTAGCCACAGTTGATAAGGAGATGTTATAAAACTGTTAGCAACAGTAGGGGCTGAGTTTAGGAGTGCAGCGTGAGACAAATACAGATGTGGACAAAAAATAGTCATGCAGATATTTTTCACCAAAGATCTTAGCCTTGTCTTTGAAAGAGGACATTACATCTGGAAGTTTTGTGAGAGTAATAGTATGTTATGGAAAGTCCCAGAGGTTAAGGGGATTTTCTGAGTTAGCTATTTCAAAAAAGAAGCAAGGAACGGCTCTAAAAGTTTTCATCCACCCACACACTGTATTAGTAATTGGTATAGAATGCTCACAAATAGGTTCAAAGTGCTATGATGCATGGAGAGTGCTGATTTTAATCAATGTTGTTAATAACAACGAGCATCTGCTATATGCCACATTTCAAAACTAGTGCAACACATACACACCTTAAATGACTACATTTGTCTAATCTTTGATGCAGACCATTTAAGTTTGTAGTTTTCTAATTAAGATCACTGTGCATTACTAACAACCAAAGTACGCTGTACCATCTTCATGCTACCTTTTTCTTTCTTTCCTCTCTTTCCCCTCCTTTGTTTGCCCTTACATACAAACTTGAATGGATTCTGCTTGAATGTCTTTGGTGTTCTCTCTTCGAACTTTCTAGACTTTTATGTTAAAGGGCTACAGTTTGTGTTTAGGTGGCCTAGGCTTTGAATACAATTTCTGAATGATGCCCAACTGAATTAAAGCAACCTTCCAGTGCTAACAGGAAATACAGTGTGATCAGTACTAGCCTGTCAGCATGGTTCATTTCCGTGATGTAGCTGATTTTCAAACACAGGGCATCCACGGTGGTGCAGCGGTTAGCGTTGCCGCCTCACAGCAAGAGGTTACTGGTTCAATTCTCGGCTGGGGTGTGTTCTGTGTTGAGTCTGTATGTCCTCCCTGTGGTCGTGTGGGTTTCCTCAGGGTGCTCCAGTTTCCTCCCACATCCCAAAGACATGCTGATTGAGAGCCCAGTGTCCAAGTGTATTAGTTCTGGTTTAGGCACTTGGGCTTCAGGCCAGTTATTTTACATTAAGAAGGTTCGTGGTCTGCACTCTTGTGGGAGAAGAGGCTGGACTCTGCCCTTCTGAGCTGGGAATTTTCTGGTTAAAGGTTTATAGTGCCTGAATATTTGAACTGTATCTTACTGAAATTGGTTCACCTTGTTTGCTCTAGCATAGACTAGATCCAGGCCTACTGAATCTAGCTTTGTTTATATGCTTGTTGTTTGTTTGCTTGTTATTTCCCTGGAAGCTAATTCCACCTAATACGCAACTTCTCAGCGCTTCTGTGGATCACTAGTGATATCTGCATTGCTTACTGTACTTATTTCCTTGTTTCACTTGAAAGAAAGTTGCTGTTTGTCGTTTTGCATTTAGTTACTTGTAACACATTGCACTCAAGTTACCTGGCACTTGCTCACTAAAGCAATTATATAAGTCAGCACTAAAAATTAAAAGCACTACACCCTCACTCCCCACTGGCCCTTGTTTTCAATTAAGGATTTCCCAATATTATTCTAGCATGTCCAAAGGTCAGTTGTCAATCTCCTCTCCTGTCCAGCTGGTGAATCTGGGAATCTTGAGGCAATGTTATAACTGCCTCATGTACACAGACAACCCTCTCCTCCTCCCACATAACACAAATACTTGCGAGAGATGCAGCTATTTAGCCAAACTGGAGGCTGAGCTCTCTCAACTCAGGACTGGCAAGACCAGACAGGAGGAGAAGGCAACTACACACACCACAAAACCAGCCTCACATAATGCTACCACTCCACTGAATCAAACACATAAACACACAAAGACATACTCGGAGGCTCTGAGTAAAATTTACCTAAACAGCAGAGGCCTCCAAAGCAGACACCCAAACAACTGCTACCTCAAGACACCCCACAAGCAACACATAAACCACAAAAGCAGTGTGCAAAGCAGTCACAGCCCTTAAGGCCAAATACAACACCAAACATACTTGTCATAGGTGACTCCATAGTCAGACACACTGTCGTCCCACTCACCAGGCTGAACAAGGAGAGGGTCACAGTAAGCTGCCTATCGGGCGCTAGAATCCGCCACATAACACAAGCACTGGGTCACTCCATGGCAAGTACAAATATGACACAGTCATTGTCCATGCTGGTAGGAGCGACCTGGGGCGTACCTCCCTGGACTACATGAAAAGAGACATAGAGGAGCTCTCTGATTATGTAGCCCAGGCAGGTATGACCCTAACCCTGAGCAGTATCCTTCCTTCACCAAGAATGATGCCACAATATAGAGACAAGATGATCAGCTTTAACAATTGGCTTAATGTCTGGTGTCATTCAAAGGGGATCCAGTGTCTGTCTGCCTGGGATGACATGCTTGACAAGCCACGCTGCTTCGAAGGCGGCTTGCACCTGTCACCCTGGGATTCGGATATTGGCTAAGGCTCTTGCCACCCCATAGTGCCTTTTTAGGCAAGGCTCAAATTCTAAACCTACCACCCTAGAAAACAAAAATGGGAAGAAACTGAGGGTAATGCTGCTCAATGCCAGAAGTCTAAATCTCAAAATGCACGCACTCGAGGCCCTTCTCAGTATGGAGAACATCGATGTCTGTGCTGTAACTGAAACCTGGTTCAAGGCTCCTGAGAGCACCCGGCACTATTAGGTTTTACCTCATATCATGCGTTCCGGCCCCAAAACCCGGACCACACCACAAAAGGAGGGTGTATCCATATTCATAAAGGATACTCACACCTCCAGGTTGGTGGCAACGCATGAAGCTTGGAAACCATCCAGGTGCAACTAACCATAGGCAAAACTGCTCTACAAATTGTAGCATGCTACAGGCCACCCTCTCAAACTCAGGAACCCCACACAGCCTTCCTGAAGACACTGGAGGGTATAAATGTATCTCAAACACCATCATATTGGGTGACTTCAACTACCTGAATATAGACTGGGAACATTACTCAAGCCCTAACTTTCTAGCCCAACGGTTCCTGGAGTTCATAAATTCAAATGCCATGGAACAGCTAGTCACTGTTCCCACGAGAGGAGAAAATATACTAGATCTCATTGTCACAAACATGGGGACAAAATGCTCCACACGGAAGTATATCCCTCATTGGTGAGATCTGATCATAAACTAATCTCACTGGAAATCCACATCCCGCCCCACCCCAAGCAAAAAGACCATAGTGAAGAACTTCTCTAAAGCAAACTTCACACTACTCAAGACTGGTGTGGTATCCTTCAAGGCCCCTGAGCCAGAGGAAACCACAACCCAAGCTGCGGAAGCCCTTACAAATGCCTTCTATGAACACCTCCAGGACTGCATGGATCAGGCAATCCCAAATAAAACCAAGACTCTTTCCACAAAGGGCAAGCGTCCAGTCTGGTGGACCCCAGCCATTAACAAACTTTACAATAAGAGGAGAAAGCTATTACATGATAGAACAAAATCCATAAAAGGAAGTCACCCTGATCATTATTAGTAAAAAATACGAGCACTCATAAAATCAACTAAGGCCAATTTTGAGAGAAAAATTGCCATGGATTCAAAGGACAATCATAAGGCCTTTTTCAGCTATGTTAGGAACCTGGGTGGAAACTCCCAGATATGCTCAGAATTAGTCCAAAATGATACAAAAATCACTGAACCCACAGACATTGCCAACATACTGGCAGACAGGTTCAGTGCAAACTTCACCCCTCTCCCCTAAAGGAGAGATAACTATCCCAGCCGAGTGTAGCCTCCCGGACATCTCAAATGCGCAGGTGAAAGCTGCTCTCTCTAAAGCTAAAAACACAGCATCAATGGGACGGATGGTGTCCCGGCTGTGTGCTACACGAGCTAAATGAGGAATTAAACCCGCACATAAGGCAGCTGTTTAATCTCAGCCTTACCACAGGATCGTGCCCAAGGAGTGGCGTCGGCAACTGTGGTCCCACTCCACAAAGGCGGTGCCTCACGGACCCTGGTAATTACCGCCCCATAAGCTTAACAAGTCTAGTCTGCAAAGCTATGGAGAGGATCATAATGGAGCTCATAAACAAAGATATAGGGGACTTGCAGACATTGGACCCGACCCAGTTTGGCTTTGTCAAGGGAAGATCATGCCTTTTGAACTTGGTTGACTTCTTGAAACAGTCACCAAGGCCATTGATGAGGAAAGGCAGTCCATACAGCCTACCTTGACCTTGCAAAGGCTTTCGACACAATACCCCACTCGGGTATTGTAGAAAAACTTACCAGCTTAAATGTAAACCCATATGTCACAAGATGGGTTGCAAACTGGCTTAAGGACAGAGCCCACAGGGTTAGAGTTGCTGGCGCTGTGTCAGACTCCAAGCCGGTCACAAGTGGTGTCCCACAGGGCTCGGTCCTTGGCCCCTATTGTTTGGCATCTACTTCTCAGAAGTACAGGCCAACATGGGAGGACTTTGGCTGACAAAGTTTGCAGGCGACTGCAAACTGGGCGCCATAGTGGAAAGTGCATCGGACACGGATATCCTTCAGAAGGGACTCACGGAAACAGATAGCTGGTGCCAGAGCCATGGCCTGAAGTTAAACGCCAAAAATGTATAGTCATACCCTTCGGGAAAAACAAGGTAACCCCAAGCTACCATATAGGTGGCAATCCACTAAGCACAGAAGAGGTTATCAGGGACCTGGGGACCCAGGTTGACAGTGGCCTTTCTTTTGACACTCACATTGCTAAAGTGGTTAGAAAGACCTTCTACATTGCCCACCTGATCATGAAGGGATTCACATCCAGATCTAGTGAGGTCATTGTTCCCTGTACTCTTCACTTATCAGACCAATGATCGAGTACAATGCCCCATTCGGGATGTATCTCACCCGACATCTGCAGCAATTGGAGAGACCCCAAAAGTTCCTCACCAAAAGGATAAAGGGACTCCAAAATCTGTCATATGCTGCCAGATTGAAGAAACTCCAGCTCTATTCAGTCGCATACCGTCTGCTCAGAGGTGACATGTGCCTGACATACAAGGCCATGTCCAACCCGGAATTAATGGACATGCTCCACCTCAAAAATCCAAATCCACCAAAACCACTAGAGCAAGCGACTTAAACCTTAGCACGGATATAAATAGGACATGCTGGAGGGATAGATTTATCACTCAGAGACTCCCTATGCTGTGGAATAAAATCCCGGTCCATGTGAGGCAGAGCACCTCGCTGACTCTGTTCAAGAGAAATCTAGACCTGTGGATGGGAGATCGTAGGTTTACCCCAGGAATCATCTCTGTGTCACTGCTGGACAGAGGCACAACAAACTAATGGGCACAGTATTTTTTCATATAAGGGGTGGCGTAAGCCACAATAATTTGGGCTAGGCTTATAAATGCCTTAGGGCAGATAGCCTAGTATAAACCTATGAACCTATGAACTATGCTGTAGGTGGATTGGATACTCTAAATTGGCCCTAGGTATGAGTGCATGTGTGTGCCTTCTGTGGAAGGTTGGGCGCGGGGCTGGCAACTTGACACTGCAAAAAACTCCACTGCCAATCATAAGCGGACAGGTGATCCGCTGTGGTGACCCCTAACCGGGAAAAAGCAGACAGAAGAAGAAGAAGCTGATTTTCAAGCGTAATTTAATTTTTTTGCAGAGATATTTTGAGATAATATTTCAATGGCCTAAAACAAATCTTTGTGAGATTTGAACGACATCATGTACAAATACCATGTCAGTTCCATGAAGTCACTTGAAATAACTTCTGTGAAATGACTGCCAAGCTCTCCCAGTAAATGCAGCAGTATTCTTTGAAAGTTTTTCTAGATTAGATAACAGTGGCTTATGGAGTATGTATGTGAGTGATGTAACATGTGGTATGGGAAATGCAATAACTGTCAAGTAATTAAAACTAATTTAGAATAGAACACACACAGTTTTCCATTAATTTTTTTAAAATTTCCAGTATTTGAACATTCCGGCCTCAATATTTTGAAAATGATATGAAGTTCAATGTCAAAATGGATGTCACTGCTTACAGTGTTCCATCATAGTTTGAAGATACATTGCTGTACTCTGTAACTTAAGGGTTGTAAATATATTTTTCACCCCATCTTATCAAACTTATGTGGGCATTTTCTTAATAAAAAAGGTTTGCAAACTTGTTATCAGGGACACATCCACATAATTCTACTATATTCCTTGTTGATGTCACTGGAGGGATAATGTGGTGTTTTTTCCTTAGAATGTAATGACCACAGCCTCATGTTGACATCACTGTGGGTAAAGTTCAATTAACTTTTTGGGAATGTCTTACAAGGAAAATTTGTGTTTTATGTAGAACTTAATTTCAACCACTGTGACAAAACACGAATGAAAGGGAAATGCAACACAGCACCGGAGGAACCACATAACATGATGCATATGGTAAGCACAAAACTGGGGCTTCCAGGATGGCTGCACACTAATCAACAATTTAATTTTGGCTCTCCCAACATGAAAAAAGAAACTCAGAATTAAAAGCTAGTAATTCTGCAAGACTGAGTAAAATTCAGTTACTGACTAGTAAGTACAAAAGAAGAAATTTAGAAAACCTAAAAGAAAATCAACTAGAAAAGGTGAAGAAAAAACACTGACTTGGAAAAGTCCTGTAGCTGTTCAGTAAAACACAGTCCAAGCACCAGTTATGGAATAACAGATGGCTTCCAGTAATTTAAAGAAAAATTAAATCAAATGTACTCTGCGCTAATGAAAATAAATGTAAAATTGAATGAGTATATCAACTCAGATAACAAAAGGCTGGAAAAAGCTTTAATTAGTTATTCAGATAAGCTAATAAAACTGCAAAAATCGGATGCTGAAATGAAGAAAAGGCTGGCTGAGTAAGAGACTTCTCAAGAAAATAGGGAATGGAGAGATTGATTGACATTTTCTGCTGTGCCACAGAAACTTGAAGGAACAAACTGTATTAAGTTTATGAAAGCACATATATGTGACTGGACTGGTATTCTATGACAGGACTTGTTAATTAAAAGGCATATCAAGTGTATGATCCAAACCTGGCCATGAGAATGCTGCCAAGACCTGTATTAGTAAAAATACAATCATACCAGCAGAAAGAGTTGATCCTGACAAAACTGTGGCAGAAGAGCAAACTATTAAAAAGTGGAAATAGTAGAGGGTTTGTGGAAAATGACTATTCACTCTAAACTATGCAGAAAAAAAGCAAATGTATCACAGCAATCAGGGATTCATGAGGTAAATGTGAAATTCAAACTGCTGTATCCAGCTGTCTTCAGAATATTCTTCCTAGAGGATCAAATACATTTTTGATGCAGAACAGGCTAAGAAGGAAATACAAACATTTATCCAACAGAAAGGATCCATCAAAGAGCAGGTGACTCTGCTTTTCATTCTTTGCCAGTGAAACCTTTTCCAATGTTCCAAAGGAAAATGCTTGAGAGACAAAATAAAAAAAATCACAGGAGTCGACTACGAGAATCAGGAGTACATTGGACTTGAACAAGAGTCTGGTGTTGGGAGATGGAGACTAACAAGAAGAAGACCATCAACGCTGAAATTAGTGAATAAAAGTGAGATTATAAAGCATCAATCACATTTGTGAAATATGGCTTTGCAAGAAAGGGTGGCTGAGAAAGACTGGACTTTTGTTGATTTTGTTAAATCTATGGGTAGACTTTACAGCATATGTTACACTTTGTGTCGCTAATGTATAGAAGGACACAGAAATGAGAAAAAGTAACACAATTTTTGTTCTTAATAGTATTTGTATAAAATAGTTTATGATATAAAAGCAGATTTCTGTGGAATGCAGTCAGGAATATCTTAACTGTGGAGGTGAGGGTAAGTCTTTTCAATTATTGTTGTGTGTGATAAAGCTATTAAAGTAAACAAGTGCTTTTTTAGTTTTAAGAAATATAGGCATTACAATGCAAAAAGAGAAGAAAAGCTGGACAAAAAGCAAGTTCAATTAATACGCTGTAATCTTTGGTCTGTTGGGGTGGGGGGATGGGGTGTAAAACTTGAACTGATTATATTTTGGTAGTGGTGAGATGTTTTCTCTTATACTAACATACATGAATGTCTGGATTAATGCCCTTGTCTGCTTAATCTAAAGACAAGTGTTTTCTGTAAACTAGTAGGCTTGAAAAATAAGAATAATTGCCATGAAAAGTACTAAGTTTCTGGCAAATGCAATGATATTTGTTTTTTTTTTTCCATTTAGCAAATGTTCGGTAGGATTTAAGTAATCTGCAGGTGGCGGCAATTTTTTCTATTCTTATTTTTCATGGACACTAGATGTCTGCAGGTGCAGGCACTTAATCGTCAGAGTTCTGATCACTGTTTGCTGAGGGAAAGTTCAAGGGCAAGTAGTTTAGTAAAAAGTTTGAAATTATTGTAAGTGAACAAGAGATAACAGCTTCTCTGGCAGCCTTAACACTGCAATGCATTCAATAGAATGATGTATAATTTAATTTTATTTAAAGATAGCTACTGCACTTTTTCTTAATGTTAAAAGTTGATGCTTTCTGAAAGCAAACAAGCTGTTTTTCACATCTGGGAGAGGAATACAAATCCAAAAAAACAGACAGCAATCAGTGTAAATGGGAAAATGGGCTGTAACATGCACTTTAGCATGGATAACCTTAACTTTAGGTTAGGCGATGCCTGTGGATATAGCTGTTGATTTGTAACAATTGTTCCTATCAGAAGGGTTTAACTTCATTTTTTGGAGATGCATATAATTTTGTGTGTTTGTTCTGTATTAATACGTTTTGGGGTTGTTCTGAAAATGTACTTAGTTTTTTGTTTGAGGGTTTTCATTAAAACAAAAAATCTTGAAAAATGTAAAATAGAATTAAATGGAGATGACAAGAGACAACTGCATAAAATATCAAGCTGTCAAACATTAGTGGGTGCATTTAGCACAAAAGCTGGAAATGCACATTCAAAAAAGCTGTCAAGTATAACAGGTGGGAACAATAATTTCTTAACATAATGGATAAGCTATCCACATTATTTTGGAATGTAAATGGCCTCACTGTATAGACAAAAAGAAAATAGTATGGCCTCACCATATAGACAAAAAGGAAAAAGTATTGAATGATATGACTAAATGCAGAGTGCAAATAGCAATGTTGCAGGGGACACACGTGAAATAAATGAGAATGAGAATTTAATAAAGAAAGGATATCAAATGGAGATTCAGCAGAATATCAAGAACAAAGGAAAATGGGAGTAATTACACTAAATGCCAGAGGAGCTCCAATAGTGATGGAAGAGGGAAAAAGATAATAGTGATAGATTTCTGATACTAAGGGGCTACTGAAAAGGGAGGAGTATTATGCTGGCATGTATTTATATTCCACCAAAAACTGCTATTACGGAGCCCAAGAAAATCTGGGGAGAATAATCAGCTTTCAGCAGGGATTACTACTTAATAGGTAGGGAATTAAATTGATTTGCAACAGTGAGAATGTATTTGGGGACCTAAAAGGGAAAATATAACAAAAGGGTAGATTTGTGAAGAAATTTATGAAAATATTTGGTATGGAAAATATGAATTCAGTAGTAGAACTTGGAGAGAATTTACATATTATTCCCCAAGTTACAATAACTGGGTTTGACTACACAGAAATTACATTTCACAGGAACATGTGCATTTAATTGAAAGCTTCAACACACATCTAATAACTATTTCAGATTATGCACCAATAAAAACAAAGATAAAAATGCAAGGTAATAAATTCAAAATGAGACACTAGCCCTTTCACACCTACCTGTTAAAAACAATGGAGTTTAAGCAATGGGCAGTGGAAATTATTCAAGTTATTAGAGAAGACAGAAATTTCTTCAGAATTTACAGTTAGTGAGTGGGGTAAAATGAAAACTGAGTTATTTCCAAGACAGCTGCACACTGAGTAACAACTTAACTCTGGCTCTCTCAGTGTGAAAACAGAAACTAAACAGAGACAGCCAGTAGACTTTTGTGTTTAAGAGCAAATTTCATTAACTGGCTGGTAAGTGTACTGCCTGGATGTCAGGAAAAAAGGAAATACAAAGCACCTGAGGAAAAAAATCAGCTACAAAAAGTGAGGAAGAAACACTGGCTGGGGAAAGTTCTGCAGATGTTCAGCAAAACATAAAGCACACAGACATGGTTAAAATAAACAAAACACTGATGGAGTATATCAGCACAAACAACAAATGCCTGGAAAAAAATTTAAGAAGCTTTAAACAGATATTCAGATGAGGTGATAAAGCTGACAAAATCAGAATATGAGACTGCTCGGGAAGAGATTATGTCCTTACATTCACTGCTGCAGTATTCTTAACATATGGGATTCCCTGCCATGGAAGCCCAATGTCTGGCCAGTCTACCAAAGCCTACCATTGCTTTAAGGTAAGCCGAACGTCACCCAAACTCTCCTTGCGTAGTGTAGGGCATGAAGGTGATGTTCAGGCATACCATCTACAGAACAACGTTGCCACCAGTCCAAACATTGTTTTTACTGTTGGTCTGTGACTAAGTCTGTTTCACCAGCTGCATGTATTTTTGTGCTATGTGTACTGCCTATGCCTGTTTGCTGAATCCTACCAAGTTGCAGATAAGTGCCCTATTGGGCTTTTTGTTTTTTTTCTTGCCTTTATTTGTGCTATTTGTGGTTAATGTCATCCAGGAAGAGTAAATGCCAGTATGGAAGGCAGATTTCCCCCAAAAAACACCTCGATAACTGTCTTTTTTGTCTTGGACTTTCTCAAGACCATAAGTCTTGTTCAATTTGTCAGGTGTTCATCCTGAAAACCCTTCCCAGTAGGCTTTCTTGCATATTGAGAACCAGGGTTTTAAGCTTCTTGCTAAGGATACAATGGAAGGAATCTCCCACCACTAGTGTCTGCCATTAGGAGACAAGAAGGTGAAAAAGATACGACCGGAATCTTCCACTGTCCAGCCTCTGCCTGGTATTTCACTTCAGGTCATTATGAACCTGGAGGCTTGCCCAGCTGTTTTGCTGAATTTTTCTGCCACAAGCGGGTTGGTGCCTGGTGAAGATCTGGCTGGCAGCATGTCTGAAGAGGCTTTGCAAGTCTCCATTTCGACATTCAGGGGGAACCACAGTTGATTTTTCTGAGGGACCTAGGGGAGTTCCTCAGGTTTTAGCTGGGGAAGAAGTTCCTACTATGTTTCTCGACTGCCATCCTGAATCTGAGCCTTCTCAGTTTTATAGGGGAGACATTCCCTTAAATAAGAAAAAATAAATAAACATGTTTCTTCTGCTCCTAAGAATCCATAAAGTGAGTGACAGGCCTTTACTCAGGGACTATTTACTGCTTTAATGTCATTAAAGCCTCCTCAGGGGATTTCAGTTCCTGCTCCTCCTTGGTCCTATATTCCACTCAGAAGGGCTAGAGAACAGGATTTTTCTGAGGAAGAGTTGGATTCTGATGATGAATCTCTGACTTATTCTACTTAAATTCCTTCTCCTTTTGATTAGGGGTCAGAGGAGGAGGAATCTATTAGTCCTGACGTTCCTTTTTAAGGAAATTTCCTTTGGGGACACAATCTCTAGGATGATGGAATTTTTTCACTGGGACTGTGCTCAGGTCTCTGATATCCATAAGTGGTATTATGAGTTGCTGCAGTTGGAATCTCTTAAACCTGAGGCTATTCTTCCTGTTTTGGATGCTTTGCTGGATGCTTTTCCCAATGCCTCTCATGCACCTGATTCTCTGTCCCCTGCTCTCAAAAAGCCCGATAGGTTTTATAGGGTACCTAAGGATTGCTATTTTTTGCATAAATGTCTTGCTGCTGACCCCTCTGTGGTGTCTGTAGCCTCAGATAAGCCATCTCACTTGCTTCCTTCGCCTAAGTTATTGCCTTTTGATAAGGCTAGCAGAACCATGGAAAGGCTGGGTAAAAAGACTTACACTTCTGCTACCCCAGCTTTTAGGTCTATTAATTATCAGACCCATATGTCTATGTATGTACTGGCTCTTTTTTCTCAGGCCTGTCAACTTCTTTCTGATTTTCCAGACTCTGAGGGTAAAACTTCTGTTCTTTCCTTGCTACAGACTTCCTCTCAAATAGTTTGTCATTCTATCAAATGTAGTTATGATGTGGCAGATGCCTCTTCTAGGGCTGCTGTTTTTGGTTCGGTGATGAAGAGGTATTCTTGGCTTAGGCTTCATTCTCTACCTGATGATATTAAGGCTAAGTTGATGGATGCTCCTCTGGATCCTAAACTTTTGTTTGGGAAAGCTGCTATTGGTTTAAGTCCCTTCAGGATAAGAGTAAGATCTTACAGGACTTTAAACATGTGTTTGTTTCTCCTGTGCCTAAACTTCAGAGAAACTACCCCACTAAGCCAGCCTTTGTTCGCAGGCAATCTGGTCCTTCGACTAAAAATAAAAAGAGTGGCAAACGGGCTCCTCCTGCTAAGTATACTTGATTTTCAGGGATTCTGAAGCCTTCCTTTCCTGACAAACTGGGTGCTGTATGACTATCCATCTCTTCCCAGCCACATTCCTCTTTATCTTTCCCTTTCTCTTCCTATTTGACTTCAGATCACTCAGGATTCTTTCGTTCTATCATTCGTCAGAAGTACTTCATGGTGTGGAAATCCCATCCTCCTTTTATGAGCATTCATCAGCCTCCTCAGGAACAACTTCCCTTTTTCCCAGAGGTTTTTCAAGATCTCTTGACACAGGGTAGTATTCAAGAAGTGCCTGTGTCCCACAAGGTGAAAGGGTTCTACTCCAGACTGTTTCTTTTCTAGTGCCCAGAAAAGAGGGTACTTGGAGACCTTTTGTGGACCTCTCTCATCTAAACACTTTTCTGAAAGTGCCCTCCTTTTGGATGTTGTCCCCTTTAGACTCTGCCTCCTCTCTTGCTCCCTCAGGCCTTTATGATGTCTCTGAATGTTAAGTATGCTTATCTCCATATTCCAATCCATCCTCTTTTCGGAAGTTTTTGCATTGGTCTGTTGCTTCCAGGCATTTTCAGTTCTCTGCTTTGCCCTATGGCCTTTCTACTGTCCCAAGAGAGTTTACCAAATGCCTTGCTACTGTGACTGCTTTTTGCATACTTCAAGGGATCCAAATATTTCCTTACTTAGATAATCTGCTGATTCAGGTGTCCTCTCCAGAGATCCTTTTTCAAAATCTTGATTTTGCTGTAACCATTAAAAATAAATGTTAGCGCTTTCACAATGAAAAACATTGCTTCATCAGACATGTACAATGAAAAAGAACAGGAGGTGGTGTCTAGATTCTTGTCTCGACAATTTTGCAGGCATGTTGAATCTCAAGAGCAGTTTCACGTGACAGCATTACAGAAAGGCAGTAAGCCCCGGAAAAATTTACCATCCAGTTTCAGAAACATGCCTGGCAGGACAGCATTTATAGGATGCAAGTCCACTCCAAAAAGGTGGTCACCAGGTAATTCAGATGTAACAGGGTAGCACAGCAGATTCCTGAAATAGTCAAACGGAATACAATGAAAATGTGAACAAAACTCTAGATGCCATGAAGATATGGATTAAGAACCTAGAATGTCAGTCACTTCTAACATGGATTGTGCAATCAGCTCATACAGTGGACATGTAAAGTAATTTAAATTACTGGGAGGGCTGATATGGCAGATTATGACACTTGACTAATTGTGCTCAGGTCTCTGATATCCATAAGTGGTATTATGAGTTGCTGCAGTTGGAATCTCCTAAACCTGAGGTTATTCTTCCTGTTTTGGCTGCTTTGCCTCTTTATAGGAAGAAACTATGAACAGTTTTTTGTCATGAATGCTCAGAGACTGATGCAGGACTTCTGAGTTTGTTCTGGATTTGCTAGAGGTATAGTATTTTACCTGTGCTTCGTGTGTAAATAATTATAACAAATATATATATATTAATTCACGTGAGCTACAATACTTTAGTGAGCATTTTGGAGATGTGGAGGCACAAATGGCATTTGGTCATGCCTGTATCCTAAGACCAAGTCGTAATGAGAGGATAATTTAGGATGTGAGATCCACTACAGATTTTGGATATCTAGCTGAATGAAATCTGACAGCTAACTAGCTGTATTCTGGTTAAGTACAACATCCAGAACTGGCACATCTTTCAGGAAGAGGTAAAGTATACTTTTAAGATATTAACATTAAGATCATTATGCCAAGCCTTCTGTCTGATTCAGCACTGGTTTTGGGTGTTCTTGTCTGACTTTGAAAAGGCAGGTGAACTCATTTCAGATGGAAATGTACACAAGGTTCTTTTTAAGTTAGTTTCTCATGAATCCATAGCAAAAAAATAATAATTACTTGCTTGTTTTCTAACACACTAAAAATTCCTACTCAAGGCCGGATCTGACAAAAGGCTCCAAAGGCAGCTGACAAGGGCCCAGTGCTTGCTGGGGTGAAGCCCCATAAATGTTCAAAGAAAAGAAAAAAGTGTTTTTGCCTCTTTAATTCATAGTCCTATACTAAGCTCTCAATGGCACTTGCAGCACCAGTGACAAAAGGAAGCCACTCTTACTACACATGCACTCCTCAGGCACACTGTGTAATGAGTAAGCTACTGTATATTATTTGATTGAAATGTTAGATGTGCAGAAACACAGTCAGGGCATTCCACAATTCTGCATATCTAACATATTGAGAAAAAAAGTATGTTGCCAACTTGCATACACTTTTTCAACCAAAAACATTTTTTACCTCATCATCATCATATAATGTCAGTTACACCTTGATGGATCACCTTCTGCATGGTTTCACAAGGATCGTAAATGGGCATGAACTACTTTACACTGTTTGTGCTTCATGTATAAAAGCAAACATAAAACAACTGGTGTCTCCTTCCATTACTGCATAAAAGAAACAATGTTTAAGATTGACAGGTGTCTAACGTCAGCAACAGAAAGGCCAATTATTTCAGAAAACATTCATCCATCTTATTAAAGGCACTGGGTTGTTTGTAAGATTTAAAGTTCACATGAAAATGAAGTGGTTACTGGTTCATCTTGCACAGGATACCCAGAAACATTGCAGTAGTTGTACTGAAAACAACTGTATTGAGAATCAATGTGATGGTATTAATTTATAATGCTGCTAAATGCCACTTTGCCTGTGCACACCTCTGAACTACAACTCACTATGAAGAATGTTCTTCCAAGTCTTTATCTTCTGAATATGCTATACCATCCTACAATATTAGGCATTTTGTATGTGTGATTAATACAAGCGTGCATAAACTGTGAAGTGCATTTCTTTTTCTGTATATCACAGCTGCATACTTTTCTTAGTATGTATTGAATATATGTGACCCTGGTTCCCATTCAGAAGCCTGAAACATCATAAGCCTGAAAATCAAAATCCTGAAACCAAAAGCCTGAAAATTCAGAATCCTGAAAACTCAAAATCCTGAAAGCCCAAAATCCCGAAAGACCAAAATCCTGAAACCACAAATAATGCTAATATGTCACTATAAAGACACTAATATCTACCAACTGACCCTGACCCTAACCCTAAGGTCCGTCACTATCGCACACTCACCTGACCCGCGCCCTAACCCTAACTTACTTAAACCGCCCCTAACCCCAATATTTGTCACTATTGCATACATGCCTAACCTGCGCCCTAACCCTAACTCACTTAAACCGCCCCTAACCCTAAAATAAAACCAACCGCACACTTACCTGACCCCAACGCATGACCTAACACCACAGGGCTAACAATAGCAAAGCCACAATGACATCAGTATGTCTATTTTGTGTTTTCAGGATTTTGAGTTTCAGGATTTTGGCCTTTCGGGATTTTGGGCTTTCAGGATTTTGAGTTTTCAGGATTCTGAATTTTCAGGCTTTTGGTTTCAGGATTTTGATTTTCAGGCTTATGATGTTTCAGGCTTCTGAATGGGAACCGTGACCCTATATCTACAGACAGGAACAATGTGCAAGTACTACTCTAATTCACTTAGAAGGTACATTAAACAATTTTCGCATCAATATGCATTTTCTGAATAATAACTTATGAAACTCTTAATGTCTAGCATTAGTGACTTGACTGTAATCTTCAGTGATTTACCAGAAAATCAAACATTTTAAGAGGGGCAGGTGAAAAATAAGAAGCAAAATCAGGGGCAGTTGGGAGCTATGTGGGTAGCCTTTTCTATTTTGTTTCATTTTCTTCATTAGATATGTCATATCTTTACACTCAGCAATGAGTATCCTCTTTCTGTGCAATATATTCTACCTCTTCTCTTGCATTTCATCATATGTAGGAGCCACATTAATGGATTGTTTAGAAATAGAGTAGGGCATATTTTATATGTGCAAAACCAGCTGCTGTGAATCTGTAACAGTGTGATTTAATATTTCGTAATTAGTATTGTTTATTTACTACTTAAATAGCCATGACTAATTGAATCATATTCACTTATAAAAACATCCTTCTGTAAGAGTAAAATAACACATTTAACCATGCTCTGAGTTTCCTAGTTGAAAATGTTGGAGTCCTATATTTTGCTCATTTATTTCACAATATGAGGTACCCAGGGATTCATTAAATGCCCTTTTCCCACAATTGCCAATTGTGATTCAGAGACATGTTAGCTGCGATGAGGCAAGATCTCAATATCAGCTAATTTTCATGTTTCTCAATCATATTTACTACAATAATGTGGATGTAGATCACTGCATATTTGCAAGTTGTGGTAGTAAACTGCTTTTCATGTAGCATCCACTCTCCCATACACCCACATACACACAGCAAATATCCATATACATCACAGTCCCTGTACCTGTCCATAACATGTCTGTCCTCCTGTGGTTTCTTCCACCCCTCCAACAGTTAAAGTGCCATTATGGAAAATATCTTTTAGGTCCTTGTGGTCTAGTGTATCTTCCCCCCCAGCCCACAATCCCTGTGCTCTTGTTGGTGTAGTTACAGCACTTACGTTTAAGTAATCCTTGGAAGTCTAGTGTATCCTCCCACCCCAATCCCTGGACTGCTGTTGGTGCCATTACAGCACTTCTGTATACTGTATCTGTGTCCCCTTCCATCCTCCCAATCCCTGCTGCACTGTCAGTGCCATTGCACATTTGCTTTAAGAGCATTCCCGGGTGTCTAGTGGTTCCTCCTACCCCAATCTCTGTTCCACCTTTGTGGCAGGCAGTTGAACATGGCCTTTACCAATACCTTAACATGGTAGGGATGGAAGTGCTGATCTGCACAGCCAAGCAATTTCTTGAATCACTCAAATGTGTAGATGCCTTCCTGGAGGGGATTTCACGGAGAGGGCACAAGGCTAGTCAGCATATACTTCTCACCTGGACTGCTGGGCCAGCCCTTCACTGTGCTGTACATCTCATGGTGGTAGACTGTACAGCATTAGGTTAAGGCTGTAGCTCGGGAAAAAGGTACTATGTCATGTACATGGAGGTGCACACACTGCAGTACCTTAATGAATTCTGTCCGCAGTGTTTCGTATTTACAACATGGAAGGTTGAGAGCTATGTGCCTGTGTTCAACAATACCTCAGCATGTTACAATGAAAAAGTGAATGCTGACAAATGTGTAGTTTATATTTTTAAATAGAATTGTAAGCTGCTTCTACATGGTCGGTTCTCCAGTAAACACAGCCCCACACAGGAGATACCAGAAGCTTTTCATTTTATAGGCTATGTCTCTTAATCTTCTGATATCTGCTGTTTGGGACCAATTCTTTTTTTTTTCTTTTTTTTAATTTGCCAGAGCTATTTTAATGGTCGGGATATATACCTTCAAAATGTGTTTTGCTGTTTTTCTCTTTTTACATGCATTATTCCTCCATTCCTTTCCCTGTTCTACTTAATTTATGCCCTCTACACTTTCACCAGTGACATCTCAAAGTTCTCAGACATAAAGCTAATGAGAAAAAGATTTCCTGGAGCTTCTCACAGTCAAAACACCAGTAGAAAGTAAGCAATGGCTAGTATGCTGACCTTTCAATAAAAATGGTACCATGCAGTGCTGGAGATATTTCTGTGTGGATGTGGTAATTAACTACACAGCGTGTGTGTCTGTGCGTGAGAGAGAGAGAGTGCCCTCAAGCAAAGGCAAAGCTCTGCCTTTCAACTGTCCCCAATTCTGTTAGAAGTAGTGGAGGCTCAATTACTAACAGCATAGGAGGAGATGAGATAAAAATAGTGATGTATAACCAATTTACAGTAAAATAAATAAAAATAAAAAAATGTACACTTTATTCACCTGCTTTTACTGTAATTGTGTTCTTCCTACTTTATCACATTATTTTTGCTGTGCTCTTAAGTGGTCAAGTGCTTTTATTCTCCTGATTAAATTTATCTGTTAGTCTAAGCATCTTAGTTTTGGTTTTAACACTTGTGCTTCAGGTCAGTTACTCTACATTTAAGGTTTTTGTGGTCTACACTCTTGTGGACAAACCATTATCAAAACCTTCTCTACATAAGTCCGCCCAAGTATTCGGAACACTATGTCTGGAAAATTCCAATCAGTTTTTCCTGCCAGCCTGGTTGGCATGGGCATAGTGAGACAGTGTAGCAACTGCCTCATGTTTACTGACAGCCCTCTTCTCCTAGCACTTAATTCTTCTACTTGCGAGAAATGCATCTACATCAGTAACCTGGAATCCATGGTCTCTTGTGCTACTGTCAGTACTCCTGACAAAAAGGAGATTGCCAGCACAAACACCACACCACTCACATCACATAGCCAAGCACGACACACATCCACCTATAGAGGTCCTCAATAAAAACTTACCTAAACAGCAGAGACCTCCAAAACACACCCGTAAACATTCCACACATAACACCAAACACATTACACATAGCAGACAACACACCAGTGTCTCACAAATACAGCCCATAAGGCAAAACAATAAGCCATCACAGCCCATAAGGCATAACAGTTAACCAAACAAACTAGTTATTGGTGATTCAGTTGTGAGACACACCGATGTCCCCATCACCAGGCTTGACAAGTGGAAGATCACGATCAGTTGTCTGTCTGCTGCTAGAATCCACCACACTACGCATGCACTTAAGTTTCTCCACAACAAGTCCAAGTATGACTCTGTCATTGTCCATGTTGGTGTGAATGACTTGAGAAATAACTCCCTGGACTATATGAAGAGCTCTCAGAGTATGTGTCCCAGGCACGTATGACCCTAGCCCTAAGCAGCATCCTATCTACACCAAGAATGTTACCACAATACCAACAAAAAATAATTGACTTCAACAATCGGGTTAGTTTCTGGTGTCATTCCAAGGAGATCCAGTATCTGTCTGCCTGGGATGACATGGTTGACAGGCCTCATCGCTTTGCCAGAGATGGCCTCCACTTGTCACCACTGGGATTGTGGATCCTGGCCAAGGCTCTTGCCTCCTCCATTTTGCCTTTTTTAGGCAAGGTCCCAAGACAAATATTCCAACATACATCGTGCCATTTTTAGGCAAGGTCCCAAAGACAAATCTTCCAACATAAAAAAATCTGTCAAAAAGCAAATTGAAGGTCATGCTGCTAAACATAAAAGATCAGTCAAAAAGCAGATTGAAGGACATGCTGCTAAATTCTAGAAGCCTTAACCTGAAAATACACTCACTACAAGCTCTCCTTGCACTGGATGATCCGATGTCTGTGCAGTCACAGAAACTTGGTTCAGGACTGCGGAGAACACCCCTACCTTACCAGGGTATAACCTTCCGACCCCAAAATGAGGTGGGAAGACAAAGGGTGGTGGAGTCTCTACCTTCATTAAGGACAGGCACATCTCCAGGTTGGTCTGCCAGCATGATGCACTGGAACTATTCCCGGTGCAACTGACAGATGGCAAGAAACTCATCCAAGTTATAGCCAGCCAAATACCCCCCCTCTATGAATCAGGACACCCACTCCTCTTACCTGCATTTACCTGACTCCATCAAAGTACTGCCTAACACCCTGATCCTCGGTGACTTCAACTACCCCACCATAGACTGGGTGAACTATTCCTGCAGTTATGCACTCACTAAACGATTCCTTGACTTCATCAGTTCTAAAGTACCAGCTTATCTCATCCCCCACAATGGGAGATAACATTCTGGACTTGGTTCTCACCAACATGGGCGACTGCTGCACCAGTTACATAGTATGTTCTCCCCAGTGAGATCAGATCATCGGACTGTCTTGTTCGAAGTTTCTATCCCACCTAACCCCACCCCAGCCATAATCAAGCTAAAAAGCTTCTCAAAAGCTGACTACTACCTCCTAAGGGAGGGTATCTGTAGCTTCACACCACCGCCCCCTGACAGGATGCAGACAACTATGCTGAACAGTATGCCAGTGCAGTATACAAGCACCTGTACAACTGCATGGACTCAGCCATACCCAACAGAACAAAAACCTGCTCTTCAAGGAAACATAAACCTGTTTGGTGGACATCTTCTATCAACAGGCTTTACAACAAAAGGAAGAAACTGCTGACCAAGGGTAAGAAAGAACAAATTCCAAATTGGAAAAACTCCCTCCTTGGCCTACACAAGCAAATTAGATCACTAGTGAAAGCCTCCAAAGCCAATTATGAATCAAAACTAGCCTCCGAAACTAAGGGAAACCACAAAACCTTCTTCAGATAAGTCAAGAACCTCCATGGTAAAGCCCAGGTTTCTTCCGAATTAGTACTTAACAGTATCACTTACATTGATCCTATTGACTTAGCCAACCTGCTAGCAGATAGGTTCAGCGCAAACTTCACCCCCTGTCTCCTCCAAAGGCCCTTTCAACATCTCTGATACTTGTTCTACCCTCACATCTCCATAGATCAAGTGTTAAAGGCCCTATCCAAGGCAAAGAACACAGCTTCCATGGGACCTGACAGTATTCCAGCCTGTATTCTGCACCATCTCCAGCAATGACTGGCTTCATCATTGAGCAGTCTATTTAACCACAGCCCAAGTACAGGCTTCCTTCCAGCACAGTGGAGAACTGCCATTGTCGTCCCCTTGCACAAAGGTGGTGCCCGTACTGACCCTAGAAACTATTGCCCCATTAGATTGACAAGTCTGATTTGTAAAGCCATGGAGTGTATTATTACGGATCTCATAAACAATGACATAGGCAATCTTCAAGCACTTGACCCCACCCAATTCGGATTCATCAAGGGCAGACATTGCCTATTGAACCTGGTTGACTTCTTTGAGACTGTCACCAAGGCCACAGATGAGGGAAAGTCAGTACATACAGCTTACCTTGACTTGGCCAAGGCCTTTGACACAATCATGATACTGACACTGATACAGTGGGTGCCACAGGCTCTCCAGCAATGAAAAGGAGGAACTCCACTGTCTTGCAGGATTTACACCTAGGGGGGGGGGGGGGCAGGAAACACCGTGGAAGTAAACAATATGGAGACTTTGCTCCAAATGTTTGTACACAAAGAACAAATGTGAATGTAACTAATATCTCTACACATACCCTCACTGCCTCAGATATGGAAATCTTAAATAAAGGATTATCATTTATCCCTGTTTTTTTTTGTTTCTGAAGAAAACTTTGTTAACGATATATTATCTTTTTGCAAGAATTTGAATCTCAAATTATTTCTTCAGGACGAGACAACCTCAAAGATCACTGATGAATTTAAATATCACAAGTCTTCATTTATGCCCCCCATGAATCATAATGTGTTCCTATTTCAAAATGCTATAATTAAGGATCTACATTTCCAATTTAGGAACTACAGACCCATGGCTAACAACATTCCTAAAACCTCTATGGACAACATTGTCAAGTTAGCCAATAATCATGAGTTGGTCATCATACGGGATGATAAGGGAGGGGCTGTAGTTGTACAAGACTGGAATCAGTAAGATAAGGAAGCCAAAAGACAACTTTTTGATGCACATTACTACACGCATCTCAGTACTGATCCTACCCCCTTCTTTAAGCAACAAACTGATGATTTCCTATCCTTAGCAGTTGAGGAAGGCATTATTAGCAACAACACCAAATCACATTTGACCATCATAAATCCATGTCCACAACATACTTATTTTCTGCAAAAGATACATAAAGATTTACACAATCCCCCAGGTAGACCTATTGTCTCTGGTAGGAACTCACTTACAGAGCCTCTATCCGTCTTTCTTACCAAATACCTGCAACCACTCCTTAAATGTGTCAGAGCACGCATTAGAGACACAACTGAATTTCTTCAGATTATTTCAGAAGTACAACTAGATCCAGAATGGCTGAGGTGTACACTAGACGTCACATCCTTATATGCCAACATTCCACACTGGGCAGGGTTGGAAGCCTTAGACTATTGGTTAAATAAAACAGAAATGTATAAACCAGGTTTCAATATATTGCTCCTCTGCCTCACTTAACATGTGCTCACAAAGAATATATTTTTCTATCGGGACAAATGTTTCTTACTGATTAAGGGTACAGCTATGGGAGCATCCTTTGCCCCAATATATGCCGACCTATTTATGGCATATATTGAGGAACAGATCATCTATGATAGCTACCATAATATATATATAGGGGAAATGAACATCTGGAAGAGATACCTGGATGATTGCTGGTTGGTGTGGAGAGCAGATGTGGAATACCTATTGGAATTCATTGCATACTTAAACAAAAACAAATGGGGAATGGAGTTCACGGTCAACTATGATAAAAATAAAATCATCTTTTTGGATGTGTTGGTGTCCAGAGCATCTGACCACATGTTGACCACTGACGTTCATCGGAAATTCCCTGAATACAATTTGCTTCTCCATGCCACTAGCTTTCATCCATCCCACATTTGTAAGAACATCCCTAAATCCCAATTTATGAGGATGAAACATATCTGTTCCAATGGAAATACTTATGAACACTTCAGGGATGATTTAGTTCTTAGATTTAGGGACAGAGGCTACAAAATGGGCCATGTTTTACATACGAAACATAATGTAGATAATATGGAGCGTGAAAACCTTCTTCTTTATAAAGCCAAATGTAAGAGGGGGGGGGCCTCAGACTTGTTACTACCTACAGACGCAACACAAAGGTACTAATGGACATCGTGCAACACCACTGGAATATTTTGACATCTGACACTAGACTTTACGATATTTTGGGCAACAGATGCCACTTCTCTTTTAAGAAAGGTAAAAATCTTGCTGCCTTTTTCAATCATTATAAACACGGTCAACTCCATAATAAGAAATATACCCAAGTCAGTTTGTCAGGTGACCCCTTAATTGGTTGTCACTGTGTTCACTGTTCTAGGATTTTAAAAACCAAAAGCTTCAGCAGTCAAAATACCCCTCATGTTTATGAGATTCCATTTTTTGCTAATTGTTTTACTGATTGGGTGGTTTACTTAGCTAGTTGCAACTGTTCAGCATTCTACATAGGGCAAGCCTCTAGACCCCTAACATTTAGAATTTCTGAACATCTCAGTGACATTAAACATCATAAAGAAACCAATGCCCTTTATAAACATACAATGACACATAAAAATGCTATATTTAATTTTACTATTATAGATAAAATAATGAGACCCAGAAGCAATAAACTGGGTTGGCATGAATTATTAAATAGTATGGAGAAAAAAATGGATCGTCAAACTGGGAGGTCTCTTTAAACCAGGGCTTAATGAGCATCTCTAATTGGTCATGTGTCCTTTAAATTATGTATATAAAGAATGACTTATTTACTAGACATTAACACTGATGAAGGCTATGTAAATGTAAAGCTGAAACCGGTCTGTTCCTGTTTTTGTGCTTAGGGCACTTCTGTAATAAAGGATTCATTTGGTGCCACTGTATGCTGGTCTCTTACTTTTGGTTTGCTTTGACACAATCCTCCACTCAGCCATCATCGAAAAGCTAACACAAAGTAACGTAAATCGTTATCTCATCAGGTGGATGGCTAACTGACTCACTGACAGGACTCTCAAGATCAAAATAGGCACCTCCACCTCTGATAGCAGACCTGTCACTAGTGGAGTTCACCAGGTATCTGTCCTGGGACCCCTACTGTTTGGCCTTTACTTCTCAGAGATCCAGGCAAAGACAAAAGGCCTGTGGCTGACCACGTCTGCCGATGGGTGGTCTAATGGTTAAGGTGTTTGCCTAACAAGCACAAGGTACAGGGTTTGAATCTCACAGGAGATAACTGGCAAGGCTTAATGATCCTATGATCCTATGACTGTAAGTTGGGTGCTGTCATTGACTCCCCAAATGATGGTAACAACTGCAAAAGGGTCTCACAGCAATTAGTGACTGGTGCCAAAGTCATGATCTTAAGCTAAATGCAAAAAATGTAACATCATACCATTCAGCAGAAACATGGCCCCTACCGATTACCACTTCAATGGTAACCCTCTAAACACACAACCTGTGGTGAGACACCTGGTTACTCAGGTTGATAACAATCTCACATTTGACCATCATGTAGTGGTAGTGGTCAGAAATGCCTTTTACTTGGTTCATCTCATAGGTAAAGGCATTGCATCCAGAAAAAGGAGGTTATTACCTCTCTATATACGCCTCTCTCATAAGACCAATAACTGAGTATAATGCCCCATTTGGTATGTACCTCTCCAAACATCTACACCAACTGGAAAGGCCACAGAAATACCTCACAAAGAGAATCCATGGCCTCCAACACCTGTCCTATGCAGACAGGCTCAAATCACTATCACTCTACTTGGTATCATACAGATTACTCAGAGGTGATCTGTATCTTGCCGACAAGGCAATCTCGGACCCTGCCCTACTAGAGATGCTCCAGATCTGTAAGTCTCACTCCTTGCGCATTACCCGCTTGAAAGGCCTGAATCTAATATACGACTTTAACAAAACCTGCTGGAGAGACAGGTTTATCTCCCAGAGGCTACCCTGTCTCTGGAATAGACTTCAACAAAACGACTGACACCAACATAGAACAGCAAAGAATTTAATAAGAACGGTAGATAAAAAGTAGCAAAGCTTTCAGGTATCCAGTACCCTTCTTTGGTGCTTAATAACCAGACATAAAGATAGTTGCAGTTCTTATACAAGTCAATTAATCACACAGCCAATAAGAAAAAAAACAAATAATTATGCAGTAAAACACTAATCAACTTTTAAAACAACATGCAACATTTTTACAAGATTTTTGCAAACAGTTTTAGCCTAAGGAATCATCTGTTTAAGTTTTAAAACTGGTTTTAACGAGAACATCTGATTGACACCTGGTGGATGTTCAGCCTGTAATCTTATAATCCACTGATATTCCTTATTTTCTAGTTTGGTGTTCAAATCTCCTCTTCTAATGGATCTTATCACAACTTCCATAACCCTAAATTAAAACTATGAGTGACATTTTTAGACACATGCTTTGCCAAAGAGTTGAACAATATATTCCTTCTAATTTCAGAATTATGTTCTATAATCCTGTCCTTTAAACGTCTAGTTGACTTGCCCACATAAAAACATGTGCATTTTGTGCAGGTGGCCAGATATATACAGAACATTTACAGGTAAAGGAAACTTTACTATTAGGGTGTATAAAGGTGTTATTTTTCTCAATTAGGGCACAACAACAACAGTTGTGGCAAGCAAAGGTTCCTTGTTTAGCCCATTTATTTTGTGATTTTTACTGTCCGCATATCCTTATAGCATAATCTGTTCTTAAGATTCACACATTTTCTATATGTGAACATAGGTCTATGGCTAATGATATTATTAAGTTCAGGTAGGCTCCTAAGGATGCCCCAGTTATTGGTAACAATTTTTCTAATATCTTCACTACATCTACTATAAGTAGTCATTTACCGAACATCTTGTGTGGAAACATTATTATTTTCCCTACCATGGAATAGACTTCCCACACACGTCAAACAAAGTACCTCGCTGATCGTTTTCAAGAGCAACCTTGATGACTGGATGGGAAACCACAAATTTATACCAGGGGTTCCACCTGTATCCCTCATTGATAGGGGAGACAAGTGCTGACTGTGGTTTCTTTGTGAGGATAAACTCTTGGCTGGGCTTTTAAGGGCCCAAAAGCCATTACCCTACTAACCTCCCGTGATCCTATGATGCAATTCTCCACAAACAGATGGTATTTCTTTGGTAGTTTGGAAGGTAGGAGGGAAAATAACTGATAAAGATCTGGAAGGTTTTGTTTAACAGCATTTTAAGAGGAGGAGAACTGCCAACATCCTGGAAGAAAGCGGTGGTAGCTGTAGTATCCAAAATTGATAGATATGGATCAAAGTGGTTTTGTGGAGGGGTGGCAAACATATGATAATATTAAAAGAACACTGATGATCCAGAGGGAAACAGAATGTAAGAAAATACCACTGTTGTTGGTTGGTCTTGATGCAGAGAAAGCATTTGACAGAGTAAGTTGGGACTTAATGACCAGAGCAATGGAAGAATTTAAATTTCCTGATAAAATTATAAGGCTGATTAGGAGGAAATATGAGGGATCAGAGTTGAAAATTAAAGTGGGTGGGGTCCTCTCTGATAATCTCTTTACTTGAGCAGTGAAACCAGGCAGTGGTGTCCTCTCTCCCCTTTGTTATTTGCATTACATTCAGAACCAATCGCAAAGAAAATAAGGGACTCAGAAATGCAAGGATATAATTGGTACGGTAATCAAGGAAAGCTGGCTTTATTTGCAGATGACATTATTTTATACCTGCCAAAACCAAAAAGTGACATTAATCACAGTGCTGTGGAACACACTGAGACAGTTTCAAATCTTTTTGGGATACAAAATTAATGAAGCTAAAACAAAGGCGATAGTGGTAAATTAAGTACCCATATACAAATTGGTTCTGCAATATCCATACTTATGAGGAAATGATAAAATGAAGTATTTAGTGAGTATGGATTAAAATGATTCCAATGTGGCATCTAAGGATATGTGGGAAGAGACTAAACAAAAGATAATACAAATACTGAGAAAATGGAAGCTCTGTTATATGGATATCGAAAGTAAGATACAAGCAGCTAAAACATGTTTAGCCCTTTAGCCTTATACACAGGTCAGGCAAATTTTTATCAACCAGAGGAGAAGTTGTGGACAGCAATTAATAAAGAGCTGCCGGATTTTATCTGGGAGGGCAAGACAGCAAAAGTCAAGTGGGATAAACTTATTCTTGCAAGAGAGCAGGACGGTCTAGGATTACCCGATCTGACAGGGTGTTTCAGAGCAACACAGTTAAGGCTCCTATGCATAGTACAAGCAGAAAAGTATAATTCAAAGTTGAAAGAGAAGATGATGAAACAGGGGGAAGCTCAAGAAACAAGGCGAGACTGGAACTGTGGATGCAGACCATTAAGGACTGGGATTACCCGATCTGACATGGTATTTCAGAGCAACACAGTTAAGGCTCCTATGCATAGTACAAACAGAAAAGTATAATTCAAAGTTGAAAGAGAAGATGATGAAACAGGGGGAAGCTCAAGAAACAAGACGAGGGCGAGACTGGGACTGTGGACGCAGACCATTAAGGAGAATAACAATAATCATACAGAAAATTATATCCATAAAGTAGCAGAAAATATCCTAAGAACTAAGCCAACATGGGAATGAGAGAAAGGAGATTCCGCTGATAGGGATGACTGCAGTTAGGGATACAGATAACAGGCAAGAGAGGGCTGGAATTTACTGGAGAAAAATGGCAAAGGAACCAAGGTACTGGTAGCAAAGAACTAGAGAGGGAAAGGTAAAAGAATATGAAAATGCCAAAAACTTATTTGGACTGCAGGTTAGAGATTGCCTCCCCTTTCAAGGACTGATATCAGAGTGTAGGCAAAGAGAAAGAAATAGGGGGGTTCTAAATGAAAGACCAGCACTGGTAAAGTTTTTAGTAGAATCTAAAACAGAAGTTGGCTTTAAGAAAGAAAAAATTAGTAGAACATATAAAATATTGTATAAGAATGAATGAGAGGAGGTTAGAAAGGATTGAGAAGAGAGATTGTATAAGCAATTCAAAGAAACAATGGGGAGATATATGTATGTCTCCCAAATGTGCAACAAAGTATAGATGTCTTAGAATCTTTGCTTGGAAATGTTTACACAGGTATTACCATACCCCAAGTAGAATCCAAAGATTTTTTTCCTCAGATAAACAGGAAATGTTGGAAGTGTGATGCGTAAGAAAGTAACTGGGAATACATTTTCTGGGAGTGTAATGAACTGGCAGACTTTAAAGATTCCCTGCAGACTGCTCTGTTTGAGATGCTGGGTGTGTAAACTGGTGTAACTAAGGAAATTATTTTTTTGAGCTATGATACAGAATCGGAATTGCCTAGATTAAGTAAGGCCTTGACAAGTCTAATTATGATGGCTGCCAAAAAGCAATTACTAGAAAATGGAAAACAAAGTCTAAACCAACTTTACTAGAAGTAATGAAGAAATTAACAGAAATAAAACAACTGGAATTGTGATCTTTAGAAAAGGATAGGAGGAAATTACATGGGAAAAAGGGAAGGTGTGTGATCAATGCATGCAGAGGAGGAACAAGGTTTAAAAGAAGGTGGGAACTGAATAAGTTATGTAATGGCTGAATGACAATGACTGGATATATTTTAAGTGATGTATAATGTTTGCAACTATAGTTGTGTTAGCATGGTTTGTACTGTATAATGTTTGCAAATGAGATTGTGTCGGTATGGTTTATTTTTATTTATATAAATGCAAGAATGCCTATGTCGTACATGATAATTTAATAAAAATGTTTCCTGTTTAAAAAAAAAAAACTTCATGAAGACGACAGCACTTCAAGAGATGATATGATAGCGAAGGTGGATATTACAGCTGCTATTTGTAAACAGTAAAATGCTGTCAACTGCAAAATACTGTGATTATTTCAAATTGTTTTCCACATAACATACAGTTTGGTACAGTGCAAGTGTAGTTATTTTTAATTTATATGTTTTAAGATTAAAGCTACAATGGATGGGTGAAATATGCATGTATACAGTCAGGCACTATGTATTTAAGTACTCAGTGTCCATGAAGCAAGGAGCAAGCAAGTGGTTTCTTTCTCTAACAGTTGCTTGCCATGACGGTAATGGTCCAGACACATGCATATGTCTCTTTTGGGTGTCTTTTTCTATAATGCCTGCACAGTGGTTATCAACAGTTTAGAAAAAGAATCCAAAAGATATTATAACTGTCACCATCATACAAGTCTGTAACAGTATTCCTCACCCTACAATCAGCTGCCAAGTTTGAACAACATATTTTTTAAGAGGTTCGTATAAATCCATCCATAACTTTCTTTTTCCCCATTTTTTCACATGAGGTCAGGGTGTCACATCAACAGTGACCATCATCTAGAGCCAATGCTCACACCATTGGATCTCTAGCAAATAATGACATTAAAAGATTTAAGAGCACAGAGCCTGACAATGAATTGTGTTCCCTAGTGTATGCATGTGCAAATGCACATCTATACGCACACACCCTCTTATGATCTCTCTATATATATACATATAATATATATATAGAGAGAGACACACACATGTGCATGTATATATGTACGTATAAAATACACACCACTCTGTTCCTCTCTACACATATAAATATATATATATATATATATATATATATATATATATATATATATATATATATATTTATATACACACACACACACACACACACACACACACACACACACACACACAAACACATATATATATATATATATATATATATATTGCTATGGTTGAATGTAATGTATGTTTGGTCAACAGCTGTTTAGCTGACCATTTATGATCGATGAAAGAAATAAAGAAATGGTCAACAGGTGTTTAAGATAAAAGAATTCCCAAGGTTAAAGAATATGGCCTTATCTAGTGTTTGTGTGATCTTAGAGTTAGTATATACATAAGTAGCAGAGGGTGTGTGGGTGGTGGGACTTCTGGGACTGCTGGCAGTACTGCAATAGTTTGAAGTCCCAGAAACATTGGTAGAATTAGTGCAGACTTTGTACAAGGATCCAATGACTCAAGTACAAACAATATTCCTCCACACGGGGGTTCCCAGTGGGAGTGGGTGTACACCAGGGTTCAGTTCTGAGCCCACTGCTGTTCATACTGGTGATGGAGTACATTAACAAACAGGTCGGAAGGGACATATCAACAAAGTTGCTGCATGCAGACAATGTGGCATTACAGGCAGACTCTGAGCAAGAATTTCAGAAAAGGATAGGAGAACGAAATGCAAAACTAAATGCACATGGGATGAAACTAAGCACAGATGAGGCAGTGGTAATGGCAGCAAATAGGGGAAATCAGAAGAAGCTGAGACTGGAGATAGAAGGGAAGACAGTGGAACAGGTAAACAGCTTCAAGTACCTGAGAGAGGGTGGTTGAGGAAAAGGGAAGTCTGAATGAAGAGGTCAAAGCTAGAATCAGAGGGGCTGCAGTCAACTGGCATAGAATGTCGCTGTAGTCTATGACAGAAGAATGCCAAAGAAGCTGAAAAGTAAGGTGTACAAGACAGTGATGTGACCAGTACTACTGTATGGTACAGAAACCTGGGCAATAAAGGCAGAACAGTTGAAGAAGCTAGAGGTTATGGAAATGAAGTGCCTGAGAAGGGTGGTAGGATGCACACTTTGTGACGGACGAAGAAATGAGGACATAAGAGCAGAAGCCAAAGTAGTTCCAATTGCAGAAAAGATCAAAGAGAGCAGATTATGGTGGTTTGTGCACATGTGTAGAAAAGCAAAAGACAATCTGGTGCGGAAGATTTGGGAGAGACAGGAAGAAGGTAAGAGGAAGCGAGGATGTCCAGCAGAGAGGTGGATGGACTGTGTGAAAGTTCTGTGACAGTCAGGCATGAAGGCTGAAGAAAGCAGGAGTGTGGCACTGAATTGAGAGAGTTGGCGACAGTTAACACAATACCCTGTCCCCATGTAGAAAAATGGGAAAAAGGAGGCTGATGATGATGATGGTCTGTGGGTGGTGGAGTGGAGCTTGCCTTCCTGCAAAAAAAAAAAATATATATATATATATATATATATATATATATATATATATATATATATATATATATATATATATATATATGTGTTTTTCCTTGTTTTTATTTTGCATGTGTCAAGGCTGTTTCTTGGTGCATGGGTAGCTGAGTGTTAACGTGGGCGTCTCTGATGTTACTGAATCGACGTTGGGTGTATTTGATCTGTGTGTGTGTGTGTGTGTGTGTGTGTGTGTGTGTGTGTGTGTGTGTGTATATATATATATATATATATATATATACACACACACACACACACACACGTAGAGTGGGTCTAATTGTGTGTTTGGCAGATCAAACATTTTGTTAGTAGCGCTATTTTTTTAAACTGCTGGTTCATCGCATGATGTCAGATGCTTTGCATGCAGGATCACTATATAGTGGGCAGTGGATTTTGCCCTTTCTCCAATGTTTTGCAATCTCAGACTTAGTGTATATTATAAGCAAGGAGTGTGGAGTGTGCAAGGGGCTTTACCCCTACAAACAAATGATTTTTTTGTTTTAGTTTTGCATTCCCCAAGGTTTGTGCTCCCCACATGCATACTAGCAGGTCTATGAAATTAGTTTCAACCATTTATGGTTGATGTAAGTAGCAGTAAGAAAAATTAGAGCTAAGCAACACTATGCTCCTTGGCTTACTAAATTCACTAGAGCCCTATTAAAAACCATGGACAAGGCATGGAAAACCTGGAAGAAAGATAACACTAGTCTATCCAAAAAAAACTATCAACACCTTAGGAATCGGGTCAAAAAACAAACAAAGCTTGATAAACAGAACTACTTTCTAGATATACAAAATAAACACTCCAATAACCCCCAAAAGTTCTGGCATGTAATAAAGTCCCTACTAAAACCTGGTAAAACCTCCACACCAGCTCCCACCTCCACCTCTACAAAAACAGATAGCGATATAGCCTCCCAATTTAATCACCACTTTACTGAATCCATTAAATCACTATCAACTGAACTTTCCAAAAATAGATACTCATCCATACCAACAACTCCTAACAACTCACCTCCCTTTACAATCTCTCCTGTCCCAACCTCAACAATAAAAAAAAACCTCTTAAAACTTAAACCCAACTACTCTTGCAGCAGATGGTATACCTGCTCATTTCCTAAAAATGGCTGCCGACTTTATCCTATCCAGTCTCAATCTTAATCAACCGCTCCATACAGGAATCCCACATCCCTCAACTATGGAAAATCTCTTACATTATTCCCCTTCATAAGGGTGGGAATTCCTATGATTTCTCTATCGCCCCACAGCCATTCTGTCTCCTTTATCAAAGATACTTGAGAAATGCATACACTCTCAGATCATGCATTTCCTAGACTCGAACAATCTCTTCTCCTCTACACAACATGGTTTCTGCCCACACCACAGCACAGCTACAGCCCTTCTCTCTTTCACACACCTGGTTAACCAACATAGAAATAACAACAGATTTGTATCTGCTATATTCCTGGACCTCTCTAAAGCATTTGACATGGCTTCCCACTCCATTCTAATAGATACTCTTACCTCTCTATCCTTTGCCCCTAACACTTTTGCATGGTTTAAAAACTATCTATCAGACCGACAACAAGCTGTCCACTGGTAAGGAGTTATATCATCTTTACTCCCAACTACCAGTGGTGTATCTCAAGGTTCGATACTCGGTCCACTCCTCTTTTCTATCTTTACCAATAATCTACATACCACTACCCTACAGGCTTCACTCATACAGTATGCAGACAATTTCACCCTGATCTGCTCCACCCCAAATCTCACCACCCTACAGCATCTCACCCAGGAATCTTTTACCACAGTAGAAAGGTGGATCACAGATATTCAAGTTATCTTAAATCCCAACAAAACAAAACTACTTCTGTTTACCCCAAACAAACCAAAAAACACTCCACTCTCCTTCTCAATCTCTTCCAGTAATGGAACTATCATTTCACCCTCTCTCCACACCAAGCTGCTTGGCGTCGGAATAGATAACAACCTACACTTTGACATCCATATCTCTCAAACTATTAAAAAGGTACACAAAAAATGGGGTCCCTATACATACAAAATGATCAAGCTCGGGTCACCCTAGCTGAAACCCACCTTCTTTCCACACTCATGTATGCAGCACCTATTCTCACCTATGTAAGAAAATCTGACCTGGAGAAACTTGAGTCGTGTTATAACAAAATCGCCAAGTTGGAAAAAAATTCCCTGTTTAGAACACACCACTGTATACCTCTTAGGCAACTTCAGTGGCCTGAGCTCCCACAGTTATTAACCTACCACCAACTAGTCATAGCTTATAACAACCTAAAATATCCTGAAAAAATTCCAGCCTTTAGGGAACTACTGACTAACTACCTTCCAAATCGACCACTCTGCTCTGCAACAAATCACTCCTCTCTATCTCCACAGACAACAACACAGCAGGTAAAGCTCTATTTTCTTACAGTATAGCAAAAAGTTGGAATAATCTCCCTCCTTCGGTGACTTCTGCACCTAATACCAAACAATTCAAAAACTCCCTTAAGGCTCATCTTATTAGCTCTTGGTTATGTCCATGTGTTACTTAATCCTAGTGTATGCTACCACCATCTTTCTCTCTAAAATTATCAGACCCTTGGTAAAAATGGAAGTAACAAATGATATCCCTTGACATTTGGAAATGTTGTGATCTCTGTCTGTATATTTTGATGACTAACTTAATGTTCACTTGAATATATTGCTGATATGATCTTTCTTTGCGTACTGTTCTATTATGCACAAAATACTACTCAATAACAAAGTCTTTACTTTACATTATGTATTATTATCATTATCACTGTCGGGAAAAGCCGAAAGAAACAAACAAACAAACAATCACTGTCTGTTGTATTAATAAAGTGGAGCTTTTCTCCCTGGGCCTCCGCTGTAAATGGACCTCGTCCAATCAAACTATCCCGGTTAACAAATGTAAACTAAAATAAATAAATAAATGTAGTGTATGCCAGTGTAACTGCTCAGCAATTTAGGTATATATATATATATATATATATATATATATATATATATATATATATATATATATCTTTATATGGATCTACTTCAGTAGATTGAACATATTACAACTTCGAACCACATATGGCCGGACCATATGTTCGAACTTGTAATAGTTCGAACACTGAAGTAAAAAAAGAAAAAAAACAGAAAACAAAATTTAACGTCTGTAGCAGGGGGGCTTCACCCCTTACTTAAATATACCAACGCTGAGATCGCACTACAGTGCAGAAAAGGGAAATCTTCCCATTCCGCTGTTGTATGGAGATCTCCATTCAGTCCGATCGAACATTTATAAGTTTGAACATATGGTCTCGGCTATATGAGGTTCGAACTTGTTATATGTTCGATCGACTGAAGGGGACCTGTGTGTGTGTGTGTATATATATATATATATATATATATATATATATATATATATATACACACATATATATATATATATATATATATATATACATATATATATATATATATATATATATATATATATATATACACATACATAGGGTATGCATGCATTTGAGTGAACGGCCGATGTCCGAATGCGAACATGTGGAAAGCAGAATCCGAAGATTGTAAAATGTCGAATCTGCAGATGCCGAACCCGGAATTACCAAATGCCGGCCAGGCTACTATTCCCCCCTCTCGACCCATGGTAGCACTTGTTGTGGTGGTTGTGTGATTGGGAATTTCGAATTCGATGTTGCGTGAGACATTCCGAGCGTTCGCGCCTACGAGTTTCAACATTACGGTTCGGAATTACGACAGATCGACATTTCGTCACGTGACCAAATGCATGTATTCCATATATATATATATATATATATATATATATATATATATATATATATATATATGTATATATCTAGAGAGCGAGATTGACACATACACATACGTATACGTGTGTGTACATACTATATATGAATAGATATATATATATATATATATATATATATATATATATGGGTCTAGGTTATAACGTCGACAGATGGGAAGACCGACAGCGAAATCACAGACGCGAGAAGATCGACGGATGAAAACACAGACGCGGAGAACACCGAGATGGGGAAAGGATGTGTAAGTATGCGGTAGTGACGGACGTTAGGGTGCGAGTAAGGTAAGTGTGCGATGTTGGCGGTCTGTAGGGGTAGGGGTGGGTTAAGTGAGTTAGGGTTAGGGCGCGAGTTAGGTAAGGGTGCAGTAGTGACTGTTTTGGGTTAGGGGCGGGTTAAGTGAGTTAGGGTTAGGGCGCGAGTTCGGTAAGGGTGCAGTAGTGAATGTTTTGGGTTAGGGGCGGGTTAAGTGAGTTAGGGTTAGGGCGCGAGTTAGGTAAGGGTGCAGTAGTGACTTTGTTTGGGTTAGGGGCAGGTTAAATGAGTTAGGGTCAGGGAGCGGGTTAGGTTAGTGTGCGATAGTGACGGACCTTAGGGTTAGGGTTTCGGTTAGGGTAGTGGATAGTTGTGTATGTAAGGTTTAGTGTTTGTTTGTTAGGATTTAGGTGTGCTTGTGTTGTGTGTGTGGTTTTTGGTCAGGGAATTTGTTTTGTTTATTGGTTGTTGTGATGATGTGTTGAGTGTGTGTGGTGTCGTGTTTGTGAGCTGTCGATGATGTGGTGTCGGTGATGTTGTTGTCGATGTTGTGTGCTGTCGGTGTTATAACCTAGAACCATATATATACATACACGTATAAATCTAGAGAGAGAGAGATTGACACATACACATACTTATAGGTGTGTGTGTGCGTGTGTGTGTGTGCGGGTGTGTGTGTGTGTGTGTGTGTGTGTGTGTGTATATATATATATATATATATATATATATATATATATATATATATATGAATAGACAGACATATCTATATATTGATATGGATACAACCTTGGGGAGGGTTATTTTTCCTTGAGAATGTTTTAGTGCTGTACGTGATATTACATTGTACGGGATCAACTATTGTGTAGTTATCGTTTCCTGTTTCTACTGCTATATGCTTTCCAAGCAGAGTATAAAAGAGGAAGAAGAGTGAAAATTGTTTAGTGGAGTGTCAGGTCTGGAGCAGTGCATAAGCTACCACCAGTGACCTTAATCACAAGATATGTAATATTGCTTACAGATATTAGCTGTGGATGAACTACATCCAGCAGAAGCAAGTGAAGTAATAAAACAAAAGGATCCAAAGAAAGCAAATGACAAAAATAAGTGAAATTCAGAAACATAAAGCCATAGATGATGAATAACACAAAATTTGTTGTCATCATGTTTGGGGATTGTGGAAGAAGTGGACTCTGGTTCTGCTACCTGGTGCATACTTGTATTTTTATTATGGCTGCCATGTGCTTTCACATCCTGCAACTGGAGATCTGCTGCACTTTCAGTATATTTTGTCCTCTACGTGGAGTCACCATTTATTCTTGACAATGAAAACGGAGATGCAGTTTGAAAAAAGTTCTGTGTTGTCCACAGTTCCTTTATGTTTGGACAAATGTGACTTATAGACCTCCTTTCAAGTTCCAGCTTTAGAAAGAAAGATATTTGGAAGGGGAATTCGAATGAGAGGCCCTAGGATCAAAGTAAGCAAACTACTGGAGAAAAAGGTTTAGGATTCCTGTGTGAGCTTACCACCTAGGACATGTTTGTATCTAGGTCTGGCCTGATTAATATTCTAACGAATGGGATGTTTGACATTCTTTGTTTTTTCAACTGTTTGCACTTTGTGAGATCAGCGGACATTGTATTTTTCCAGTGGGTGTTTGATTTGGATTAGACGGCGAGGGATGGTGTATGCTTTTATGTAACTTGCTTGCGTCAATAATTACTGACTAACTAACTGTACCTTATCCCTACTAGGTGGTTAGTGCACGCACCCCATCAGGATAGCCAGTAGCCAAACCCTCCTAATACTGTCCCCCACTTACTCCTTATCCACTCACTACTACAAGTGCCTTTTCCCCCCTCCACTCCACCCTTCTATATCCCTGTGAATAACCCTCACACATTTCATTCTAATCCTCTCCTCTCAAACTTATTAACCATCTCTCTTCCTACACATCCTTCTCACTCAACTCATACTCTGTCTCCCACCATGCAAATAAAATCTGCCTTTGCTCTAATACCCTTATTTCTAAGCCTAATCCTCTTCTGCTTACTCTGCCTTACTAGTCTCCCACAGTTTCAGCACTCCCCTCCCTTTCATGCAATTGCGATTTACATTAAAAAGACATTCCCTTTACAACCCAAGCCTCCCCCCACCTATACAGACATAACAAATCTTTTCTATTTCAAAGGAAGCTCTTCCTTACCCCTAGTAAACCACTTTCCATACCCCACCAAACTCACCTCATTAGGTTCCAATATATACACCTATGACCCATTAGAAAATAAATACCTATCCATACTCTACTCAAAATTTATCACCCTCCTCCTTCGTTCTGAAGACATATACCCTAACCCAGGGCCTTCATACAACTCCACCTCTAAACCTCATTCACATAGCTCTCCCCTGCACCACAAATCTCTTCTCCTTGCCACACTTAATGCCAGGAGCCTTTGTAATAAAATACCTTCCTTTCAAGCCTGGATCTCTCATAACATACCTGATATTGTCTCTATCACAGAAACCTGGCTAAAACCACACATAAAAGATACCAAAAATTATGTCCCCTAACTATAAACTTATAAGAAGTGACAGACCTCAAAAGAAAGGTGGAGGAGTAGCCTTACTCTCCTCCTCCTTAACAGTAACACCCTATACTAAGCCCATACCCTCATTTGACACAGCCGAGCTAACCCTTGCCCTTCTCAAAGTAAATAACAATAAAACGTTATGCATTGCCTCCCTGTGCATTCCTCCTGGTAACAATATCCCTATATTGGAAGATATTCTTGCCTGGTTCACTTCCAACATAAATAGTGAGACTATAATCCTAGGCAATGTCAACATAAACTGGTCTTCCACCGACTCATCTACCCCTTCTCAAACATCAACCTATATCAGTTCACACAGCTAATCAAAACCCCTACTAGACCAAATAAAGATTACACCACAGGTAGCATCCTTGACTGGATACTAGTCTCCCACCCAAATCGAGTTTCTGACAGTGGCACTCTTGCAGACTCCCTTAGTGACCACCTCCCTGCCTACATATGCCATTCCCCCTCCACCATCCTATTTCAACACAGACACATTACCACCCGCAACATGAAAAACTTCAACCCCCTAATTTTCTCTAATACCTTAAAACAAATAGACTGGAACCCTCTAAAGTCCCTCCCTTTAGATGCCGCAGTCTCACATTTCAATAGAATTTCACTGATATACTTAACCACTTCGCCCCCAGTAGAACCAAAAGACTCAGATCCAAAACAGCCCCCTGGCTAACTAAAGACACAAAACTACTTATGCATCACTGAGATAAAATCTGGAAATACTACTAAAAATGCAAAACTCCCAACTCTCTTGCCGAATACAAGCAACTGCGAAATCAAGTAAAAAAAACAAAAAGCCACTGACCTTTAAATCCTACTACCTTAAACTTTAAAATAATCATAAAACCAACCCCAGAAAATTTTGGAATAGTATTTCATCAATATTATCCCCAGACAAAAAAAGAGAACCCTTGCCCTGACCCAGACACACCAGACCTCTACCTAGCTACCCAATTTAACTCCTTTTTCATTGACTCCATAGGCAAACTCACCTCTTCTTTCCTTAACAACATCCCCCCAACTTAACTGATAACAAAAACTTAACATCCATGAACCCCAAGTCCTCCCCTTTTACTCTCACATCCATTCTTACCCACACTATAAAAAAGCTCCTACAAAAGTTAAAACCTTGCTCTAATGCCCCAGATGACATTCCATCCAACTTTCTCCAACTAGCTGCTGATGGCATAGCCCTTCCAATCAGCATCCTAATCGATTGCTCCATTCAGGAGTCCTATGTACCATACCTCTGGAAAAAAGCCTTCATCATCCCCCTCCATAAAGGAGGTACAAACTGTTCAATCTCCAACTTTCGCCCTATTGCTATCCTATCCCCTATCTCTAAGATACTCGAAAAATGTATTCACCTCCAACTATTACCCTACCTATTGGACAACCAACTCCTAACTCCTCCTCAACACGGGTTTATACCAGGACATACCACCACTGCCCTTCTTTCCTTCCTCGAAATCATTAACTCTGCTCATGACTCTGGGAACATAGTTTCTATGCTCCTCCTCGACTTATCTAAAGCTTTCAACACTGTCTCTCATGTGCTTCTACTTTTTAACTCTCCCATCTTAATCTCTCCTCTTCGTCTATCAAATGGTTTTTGAGCTATCTCTCAGCCAGGGAACAAGCTGTAAAATTGAACTACTGCACTTCCTCTTTCCTTCACACTGCAACAGGTGTACCCCAAGGCTATATTTTGGGTCCTTTACTATTTGACATTTTCATCAATGATTTCCACCAAAAGATCCCCAATGCTAAACTTGTGCAATATGCAGATGACTCCACTATTATCTGTTCAGCCAAAACTCTTCCTTTACTAATAAACCTTACGCAAGAAGCCTTGTCCTCCACTGAGTCCTGGATGTTTGACAATCACCTAGCCCTAAATGCCTCCAAATCTAAAATAATGATCTTTACCACTTCTAGACATACTGCTGTTGACAAAGCATCCTTCTCTATACTTAGCCTAAACAAAACAACTATTGAAATAGTTCCCCATACAAAACTTCTGGGCGTTCTTATCGATGACCAGCTAAAATTTGATATCCACCTACAAACCAATATTAAAAAGACTTATCAAAAACTTGGTAAGCTTTATTGACACAGGCGCTACCTTTCTTTGTCTTCTAGACAACTCCTATCTACCACCTACCTCCTACTCTCCCTTTTGTATGGAGCTCCGCTACTCTCTAACCTCCAATCATCCCTAAAATCTAAACTTTCCTCATGTTATAACAAAATTTCAAAGTTTGCCACAAAATCCAAATCCTCTACTCACCATTGCAACTCCCTACATGCTCTAAATTGGTTGGAACTCCCAAGCTACCTAAATTTCATTTAACTAACTACAGCACACAAGTTAATTTTCAAACCTTCTAACTGTCCATCACTCTCCTCTTCCCTAAAACTTCATCAGTCACACAGAACACTTAGATCCACAAATTAGAACCTCTTAGAACTTTACAAGCCTTTACATGCACCAGGGCAACTTCTACTATTATTCTCCCTTGCCAGATTATGGAGCTCTCTTCCTCCTTACATTAGAACTACCCTAACCTACCATCCTTTAAAACCCTACTCCACTCTCAACTCTACTCCCTCTGGGAGTGCTCCTGTACCCATCCTACCTGATTCCTGATACCTATCCCTATTCTATTCTACTCTAATCTCTGCCACTGCTTCAATTTATCTCCCTAAAATTCCTTTGCCTAAATACATGTAGTGTATTAAATGAATAAAAATGTATTGTTTTTGCTAATATCTTATAAGTGATTGAGACTCAGCTCATAAATTTCAAGATATGTAAAATCTTGCCTTGCTGTATATTGAATGTTAAACTGTTGTTCTCATATGCTGTATATATTGTATATTGTCTTTCTGTCTGGAGCTTTTCTCCTCGGGCCTCCATTGAAAACGGGCTACCTTAGCACAATGGACTTTCCCAGTTAACAAACTGAAATAAATAAATATATATATCTATCTATATATATATATATATATATATATATATATATATATATATATATATTTATACATACACAGACGCATAAATACATACTAGATACATTATATATATATATATATATATATATATATATATATATAAACTGAAATATATATATACAGATATATATATATATATATATATATATATACACACACACACACACACACACACACACACACACACATATGGGTCCCCTTCAGATGGTCGAATGTTTAAAAGCTCGACTTTCATATGGCCGAGACCATATGATCAAACTATTAAAAGTTTGAATGGTCTGAATAGGGATCTCCATAGAGTGCATAATGGGAAGATCTCGGAGTTGGTATATTTAAATAGTGTGGAGATGCAGGGGGGCTTGACCCACCCCTGCTAGCACTGTTTAGTTTTTTTTTTGTTTGCTTATTTTTTTTTCAGATTTTCGAACATTCAAATGTTCGATTATATGGTGTCGGCCATGTGAAAGTCGAATATTTGGATGTTCGATTATGCAAAGTAGAATTTTATATATATATATATATATATATATATATATATATATATATATATATCTATGTATATGTAAAACTGAAATAATTCCACCAGTGCTTGACCAGGTATACACCAAACAAATCCAAAGAAAACCAAGTCAGTCCAAAAGGAAACCACAAAGCAGCATTTTAATAAATCCAAGTAAACAAAGAATGGTTAAGCGCTTTCGTCTGTCAAATCAGACATCTTCAGAACCACCCATATTAAACTCAAACTTCTACTTAAAAACATTCAAAGAAACA